>NC_029785.2:11820485-11825425 GCF_000816755.2 Arachis ipaensis
AGAGAGAGTATAGCTTGCATCCATGTTGTTTGTAATTGGACCTTTTCTCCAAGTTGTGAAACTTGATCATTGTGACCGAAGTTTTGATACCAATTGAAGATTCTTGATAACCTAGAGAAGGGGGTTGAATCTATGACCTTCTTTTAAATTTGATTAATTAATCCTCAAATCAAAAAATGAAACTTCGCTTCTGTTCAGACTGCGTGATTGATTATGCAGGAGACAATTTTATTTTGTCTCATACCGAGTGAAAACAGAATCAGAGCAGAGAAGAAGAAAATGATACAGTCATGTATCTTGGTTCAGCTACCTTTTGCAATATAGCCTACATCCAGTCTCCACTATAACAGTAGTGAAATTTTCACTATCTTTTCAAGTATTACTACACCAATTTTCAAGGAGTCAACCTAATTCTATCAGGGACAAATCAAATTTCTTCATAAGCTTGACTTGGCTAGGTTCACTCCATAGACTTACAACACACTAAGTGCTCACCCAACTTAGCAAGGGATACCTCTCAAGTACATGATACAAAATAGAAATACAGTAAAAAAAAGATATAACATAAATTTTGGCTTTTTTCTCCAAGTACTTCTCTTTGCCTTTTCTCTCAATGGCTTTTTCTGAATGCCTCACATATATACCCTTTTTCACTGAATTGAAACAAAGAAAGATACAATATATAAATAGAATATTCAATGATAAATCATGAAGGAGATCATATTTAATAGCTCTGAAACTATTGGATGAACCGTATTCAACACTCTCTTGTGTAGCTCTCCATCTTGGCAGAATGTTCTTTTGATATAGAAACACTGTCCAAAACATTGAGCAAGAACAGTAGAAAAGCTCTCAATAAAAACTCTGATTTTGGTTCACTCTCCTTACCCAAAACCAAAGTTGATTTTTCCTTTTTATATGGAGTACCATTGCCAAGACTAGGATTTGCTGAACTAAGTCAACTCATTGAATCTTGAACCAATTGAAGTCTTCCCTTTTCTTTTCATCAATCAGACTATAAAATCAGGGATTAAGAATCAGAGATATACAGTGCAGCAACATCTTCATTGGTAATAGATCTTCAATGAATTTGGTAAATCAAAATCCTTAATCTTGTGCTTTGCTCCCAAGTTTCAATATTAGCCGTTAATTCACAACAGAAGAAAGTAGACCCCATCTTTCTTTTGTTACCCAAAATGCTTGTGCAGAGGGAAGGTGGATTCAATGAGTAATTGACTTGTATGTTAATGAAAAATTTTTACCTTTTTATTTTGATTTAGCTTAACTTAAGCATGTTGATTTTCGCTCCAATTTGATTTGACATAGCCTCCAAGATTTGCTTTTTCTTCCTTTCTCTTTAGTACTTAGTGAAAAAGTGAATTTCTCTTTTTTCTCGGTGCCTTACCCAAATCACGAGAACTCCACCAGCAATTAGATGCCTTTTATTTCATGAAGGCAATGGGTTGGACTAAGAACTTGGTCCAAGTAGTTAAAATTTTAGATATTTGATTCTATTGTTTAGACTACACAATAACATTTGGGCCTGTATCACTAAATAATTCATCAAAAATATTTTTAAGTTATTAATCCAATCAAAATCATGTTTGTCATCACCAAAAGTTATGTTCATGTTATTTGAATTGACTCGTGAATTTGAGTTAACTTATGAACTTTTGATAAGTTGAGTTTGAGTTATATAATAGGATCAATTGTTAATGAGTTCAATCATGAATTAAACTCAATTTTTATGAGTTAAACTTTGAACTTGACTCGAGTCAACTAAGCTCAACTTATTTCTAATTCTATAATCAATTTAAATATAAAAACATTTTTAGTCTTAAATCGAATTGACCAGACAACTGATTTACAATTCTTCAATCAGATCGATTAGTCTAATTCAATTTTTGATACACTATTTGAACGTATTACAAATAAAAAAATTAAATAAAAATATGAGTTAATTATAAGGTAAAAAGTTAGATGCAGTTAACTTCATGTGAAGTTGATAGTTGAAAATAGTTAGATGACAATTTAGTCAAATTTATCAAATTATTTAAACTCTCAACTATCAACTTCACATAAAGTTAACTGTACCTGAGTTTTTACCTAATTATAAATATTTTTAGTTTCTTATCTATTAAATACATTAAAACAAATCTTACCATTTTTATTCAGGAATTTTTTTTAAATAAATATTTTAATTACTAAAATATGTAATTTATAACGTATTTACTAATTTACATTGCATTGATTTATCTCATTTACACTGTAAACAAGATAATTATGAATGTATTTCGTTTATCGTATAAACGGGATATATGTATTTGTAAATATAAAAATATAATTTTTTAAAATAATAAAAAATCTTAATAATTTAAATTGGTTCAAATTTTTTAAAATAAAATGTTTCAAATAATAGAAAAGATAAACCGTCTATTTTAAATAATAGAAAAAATGGACTGTCCATTTAAAATAAGCATGTTAAAATATTTATTTTGAAAGCACAGTTATTTAAATTTAATTATTATTATATCTTAAAATAGCTTATTCTGTCATTTGGATGATGTTGATTTGGGTTGCTTTGGTGATGTGCCTCTTCCTTCTCTGAATGAGGAAGCTTGCAATAATCTTACGGCACCAGTTACTATGGAGGAAGTCAAAACAGCTGTTTTTCACATGAACTCTTTTAAAGCTCCATGCACTTAATTTGATTGTGAATTGTGTCACTGCTTCTTCCTTATCTATTCTTTGGAATGGGAGTCGTCTGAATGGCTTTACTCCTAGCCGAGGTCTTAGACAAGGAGACCCTATGTCACCCTATCTTTTTGTGTTGTGTATGGAGCGACTTGCATGCTTTATTAGTCATCAGGTTGATTTGGGCTTGTGGGAGCCGGTTGCTATTTCTAGAGGGGGACCAAGAATATCCCATTTAATGTTTGCGGATGACTTGCTTCTATTCTATAAAGCTACAAAGAGACAAGTGCAAAATGTGATGTTGGTTTTAGAGACTTTTTGCAAAGCATCTGGGATGAAAATTAATGTGGAGAAGTCTAAAACGCTTTGCTCCAAGAATGTCTCTGCAACAAGGAAAGAGGTTTTCACTGGGGTATCCTCTATCAGATTTGTCTAGGATTTGGGCAAGTATCTTGGAGTTACCCTTAGCCATTCTAGAGTGACTCGTTCAGCTTTCAATGGTGTCCTGGATAAGATTCGGAGTAGGCTAACAAGCTGGAAAGGGAGTTTACTCAATCGGGCTGGTAGACTCTGCTTGGTTAATTCTGTTGCCGCTGCTATTCCCACGTACCAGATGCAGGTCTCTATTTTTCCCAAATGAATCATTAGTAAATTGGAGTCTATGATGAGGAATTTTCTTTAATGAGATGGATTATGTCCACATTTCTGATTCGAATCTCCGGATACAGGATATTTGGTCGGTTGGTAGGTGGCATTTGGATGCTCTTTATTCTCCTTTATCTCAAAATCTGAAAGATAATATTCTCTCTTACAATCCAGATGAACAAGCAGGTCCGGAAGTGGGTTGGTATTGGAGTGGGTCTGCTGCCAAAGTCTATGACTCACGCAATGGTTACTTGTGATTGTGTAAGCAGCTGTTTGGTTGGGAGGAGAGGGAGAATTGGCTTTGGCTTTGGCGTCAGCTTGTTCCGGAAAAGCATAAGTTTTTGGCTTGGTTGTGTCTTAAGGAGGCTCTTCCTACTGCAAGTTTTCGCTTTAGAAGATGGATGTCGTCATCGGATAGGTGTCCAAGATGTCTTTCTAGCCAGGAATCGGTTATACATTGTATTCGGGATTGTCCAAAAGCTCAGCTTGTCTGGTAAAGGTTGGATATTCCTTTTTTTCCTTTGGATTTGAAGAACTGGTTCTTGTATCATAGCAGAGAGCACCCGTTCAAGTTCTTTTCGGGACTTTGGTGGATATGGCGAGTAAGGAATAACGACATCTTTAATCCCCATGAAACTTGGCCTCCGAAAAAAGTCATTTGTCTGGCATTAACTTCAGAAAAGGAGCTTAGAAATATTTTTGAATTACAACGTATGTCCCTTCCCTCTACTCTAAATGGTTTTTGGAATCCCCCATCCATTGGTACTTTTAAGATTAATTGTGATGCTAGTTATTTTGGTTCGGGTGATAGTGTTGGTTTTGCTTGTGTTATTAGAGATTGTAATGGGAGCTGGCAAAGGGGGTGTTTGGGAATGATTGAGAGTAATAGTATTCTTCAAGGAGAATTGTTTGCTATTTGGAGATGATATCTCTTAGCTTGGGATGTGGGTCAACGAGATGTTATTTGTGAGACGGATTGTGTGGAAGCATTTAATCTTGTTACTCAAGATGGTTTTGGGTTTATTGATCCACTGGTGCTCAAAATAAGAGATATCATGCATTGGAATTGGCGTGTTGACTTTCGTTTGATTATGAGAGATGCAAACACGGTGGCAGATACTATGGCAAAGATGGCGATGAAGTTACAACTTTCGCATATGAAGCTTCTTTCACCTTGGGAGGAGTTTAAGAGTAGTCTTAAACGGGACTGTCCCTCTATTTAAGCAGTTCCTTGTTTTGTTTCTTTTGTTTTTCTTTGTTTAATTTATTTCAGTCACAAAAAAAAAATTGATTTAATATAAATCCTAATAAAAACTGTTAGCGGGTGGAAGTTAGCGAATGGAAAAAGCTATTAAACTGCCTAGCGTGTTAATGGACGTATAATGTTAGTTAAAAATTTGAATTTACACTAAATTAATTTAAATTTAAATTTTTTACTATTAACACTATTAATATGTTCACTTTTCCAAACAGTTGAAATAAATGAAAGTATATAAGTGGTAGGCTAATATTAATCTAAACTAACATTATACGTCCATTAATCTAAACTAATAGTCTAACTTTATGTTATTTGAAACTATTCATTTTAAAATTTTTAGTAC
>NC_029785.2:11825443-11826285 GCF_000816755.2 Arachis ipaensis
CTTTTCAAATTATATATTTCAATAATTAAAATAATTAAATTATTTATTTAAAAAAATCCCTTTTTATTCATTTATTAACTTATTATCAAACGGAAACAGTGACTCGTGGCACGTTATTACTGGACGGTGACAAACCATTATATAACAGCCTGATAGATTAGCATTGAGTACGTGTGCGCGAACGTGTGTTACTGTGCGCACACTCTACACTGCTCCCATCCCAGCCTCCTCGTTCTCTCCGCCTCTTCTTCCCTCTTTCCTCTTCCTTCGTCTTCTTCTGCAAAATCGAATCTCAACACTCTCAATCTCTCAACCTTAACACATTTTCCATTATTACTTTTACTTTTTTTTTCTATTCTGAAAGCGGTAATCTCTCTCTCTCTCTCTCTCTCTCTCTCTCTCTCTCCATGTATGTATCTGTATGCATAGTTGTTTTAGCGTTCTCTTTTTTCTTTGTCGTTTAGGATCAAGCCCTTGTCGGGGTTTTTCTGAGGTGAATATTTCTTTTTTTAATATATATTTTCAGAATTTTTATTGTCAGGGAGGCTAAAGAATTAGATTTTTATTTCCACTTATGGAGATGTTAGACCCTTGGATTGGAGTGTGGTGTACGATTTTTTTTTCTTTTGGTTTATGATGAAATTATATCGGGAAGTTTTCTGGGGTATACTTTTAATTGGTGTCACAAAGTGATAATGAAAATTGAAAATTGAAACTTTGTCTAGGTTAACCCCTTGGAATTTTTCTCTTGGGTACAGATGACTGTTAGGTCATGAATCATGCTTATTATTATTATTATTATTATTATTATTATTATTATTATTATTATTATGTAACTGTCT
>NC_029785.2:11826575-11849747 GCF_000816755.2 Arachis ipaensis
TGTGATGGTAATTGTTGCAGGTGCTTGTGTTGCTGCCAATGTTACCACCATTGAAAGAGGTCCAATAGCTAGAAACACTTTCCTTACTATTTAATTTATTATTCTGTAGACCGTAGAGTAGCCCTTTCTCTGTTTTTATGGTGCTTCTGCATCTCTGTGTTGATATACTGTCAAATTTTGTTCCCTCAAATGAGTACTTGACTAGTTGTAGTTCACTGGCTTTGAATAAGATTGCAATAGAGGAAACAATTAAGGAAGTGAATGACTAGTTTTGCTAAGAATGTGTTTGAGAGTGATTCAAAAAGAGAATGCGGAATTGCAAAAATTCCACCCCTTGCCACTCAGAGTCCTTTTCCTTTGCCCCCATTAAATTGGAATGGGAAGGAGGCATTGTCATTATGCCCCTTTCCCTTACCCACTAAACTTACGATTCATTTTATAGGATGACATGATCCATTCTAGTTTGTTCCTTGCCTTTTCAATCTATTCCTTTATGAGCTTCTCTCTTCCATCATCTATAGAAAACTCCTTATATCCTCCTTATAATTTGCTCATAATTATGTTGATATACCTGTCAGAGTTAGAACAAAATTTCATTTTCTCAAACGAAAAATTGCTCCAACAGCCGCCAAAGCCTCATCAAGACACCTTTTCTTAGTCCTCCTTTCTTGCTTCCAGATTTGAATGGCCACACCAGCTGAATGAAGTATTGCTAATGCAACTGAACTGAGATTATATGTATAATGTGTTTATTCAGTGTCGGGAATCGTCAATGGATTACAATTACATATGTTTGAAATGGTACTAATAAAAGCCTAGAAATGTGTTTATTTGGGAAATCACTAGCACTTTGTTGGGGGAAATACAAGTGGGGTATCGATTTGTAGTGGAAGATTTAGAAGCTCCACAATCTCTCCAAGAGAAATGCTCAAAATAATCAAATACACCTAATTAATCCCTTCTACTTTTTCTTAATGGTAACATGACTCCGCCAACTAATTAATGAGTCCTACGATATTTTTCTTATAGAGTTCTAAAAGGATTGGTCTTTACTCCTTATTCTGCATATTGGTTGCATGCATATTCTGTTAAAGATTGGTACCAATGACAATTTGGATGAGTTGCTTACAATATGGACTTCGAATATGAGTTTTTTCCTTGTGCTAAGTGGGGTTGGCTAAATGGATTGAATAATGCCATTGTGTCCTATAATGCTATGTCTATAGACAAGGCATTTTTGTCAAATGCTTAATATCCAAACTATTCTTGTCAGTTTGGATAGGTCCATAAGTAACTTCTTTTAACTTTTAACTTATGAAAAGTTATAGCATTAATGTTTGGTACAATTTTCAAAACCAAATTGTAACTTTCTAAAAAGCTATCTAAGTGCTTATGGAGAAGTTAAAAAAAATGACTTCTCTTATAGTAAAAAGCTTTTTATCATTCTTCTTTTAAATAAGCACTTTTAGCACTAAAAAACCAAACACAAAATAACTTATTTATAAGTTACTTTTAATATAAGTATTTATTGTTTAAATTCTTTTTTTCAAAGGAGCTTAATTAAGCTGTTTACCCAAATTGAGCCTTAGTGATGTTATATATTTTGTTTTATTGCTTTAGTATTTTATATTATTTCTTGTCATTTATATGTTTCTTATATTATGACTTACTCTTTATACTGTGCATACTTCATTATATCTGTTTATTTTCCCTGCATTCCATTATGATACTTGTTTTCATTTACTTCTTTCTTTCACTTGCAGTTTTGAAATTTTAGTTAGTTTGTGGTCAAACTTTTGTTATGCGTTTCATCAAGTATGGTTTGTTTTGTTGTTTCTTTCAATTCCTTCAGCCAGATGATTAAACAAACATGACTTTCCCTGATGGTCGAAACTCTCCCAAGCAAGCCTAGATGAAAATATGAAACCTGTACATGTGTATCACTAATCTTTTTCTATTCTTTGTGGCAACAAGCTTACTGTAGATCTCTCAAAATGGTAACAATTTGTTTGTGTGCTGCAAACTTTATTAAATTGGAAACTACTAACTAGTTTTGTTGATAGTGAGGTAGAATATGGAAAATGGTATATTATACGTTAGATTGTGTGCTGATAGTACCAAATCATTACACCATCTCACATAGCCATGATATTGATTTTGCTACTAATATTGGTTTTAGTAACACTAGGCAATGAGTTGGTAGCTCGTGACCTTGAGGCAGGTTTATCATTATCCTAGTAGAGAGTACATAAAATTTGTGTTGTTTTAGAAAACTATGTTCCTATCTGCTGGCTGTAGTACATATTTATATTTTTGTTTATCAATGTTGCGTTTATAATCACATTTTGTTGGGGTGTAGCCACTCTTCTTGAACCTCTCAGATATTTTGCTTGTAAGCTGTTTTTAGCATAAGCTAATCCAAACACACTTAATCCACTCAAGAAGCTTATTGATATTGACCCCCCCCCCCTTTCTCTTCTTCCCTCCTCTTGTAATTGTAGACCTTGGAGTTACAGAGATAATAATATGGACCAGCAAAACCAAAATAACACTCCAGATGGTTCTGGCGATGTGCCTTTGAAGCGCAAACGTGGTCGTCCAAGGAAGTACCCACGACCAGATTTGGAAGATGGTTCATATATTTCACATAGTTACAGTAAAAAGCTGAATTCTGTCAGTGGTGAGCCAGCAGTAGTACATCCTGGATTTCAAGGGGCTAATGTAAATCAACACTTCCAAAGGAATCAAGAAAATGATGCCATGATTGGTCAGGCAGTTTCTGGTGTAATTGAGGCAGTATTTGATGCCGGGTATCTGCTCAGTGTAAGAGTTGGTGACTCTGATACTACTTTGAGGGGGCTAGTCTTCAAGCCTGGACGATACGTTCCTATCTCGTCTGAAAATGATGTTGCTCCAGGTGTTCCAATGATACGAAGAGATGAGGTTCCCATCCCTTCTGGAACTGCTCAGTTTCAGAATCCTCTTCCAAAGGAAAGGAATGAACAGCATGCAAACATTAATAGAAATGAAATTCATGCAATGAATGGGTCACCGTCACTCCCTCTTGTACCTAGAACGGCAGCTGGTTCTAGTAATTCAGTTGTCACTTTAGGAAACAATGCACCTACTGTGGCAGGTCAAACCGCTCCTCAAATACCTGGAGGTAATATAGTGCCTGCTTTGCTCCAACCTACCAATTTTTCAAATGGGTTGCCAGTTTCAACTCCACCGTCCCAATTTATGGCCCAAGTTTCTGTAGGAAGTGGATCAAGTGTTGCCAAAGAAATCCCAGCACCAGATGGAAATCGAGCACTTATCTCTCAAACTAGCCAGAACATCTTGTCGAGCAGCATGCAGTGCGAAGTTGTTCCTCACCATCAGTCTTCTAATCTGCCAAATGAAGAACTGAAATCAATGAGAGTGCCTAACGCACCATTTGAGCAGCTCGTTACAGAGGTTGTCAAGAGGATCGAAGCTCCATCAGATGTCATGGATGTTGACACTGACAACAGTAAGCCAGGTGACAAGACGCAACTGAAGGAATCAAGCTGTAGACAAGAAGAAAAAGTAAATGACATGGATCAACCCGTTTTAATTAAGCCTCTACAAGCTGTACAATCTCATCCTCAGGAAAATTCCACTTCTGCTCCCCAACCGTCAGACTTTACCAAGACCGGAAAAATGACAGAGTTATTGCAGGTAAAAACAGTCTTGACTTAAAATTGTTATGCAAGTAAGATGGAAGCTAGGATACCAAAACTTAACACTTGATACGTAGTCTATTATGTGTATTTGTTGTGAACTGTGTACTGACATATGGCTATAATTTGTTAAGATGTTGCAGGATAACAAACCGGAGAACCAGGCATCCAAAGCAGCAGATCTAGGATCTGGGTACCAGCTGGATGATATAAGGAATTTAGGAACCTGACTTGGAGATGGAATAACTGTTCAATCAACAAAACCTTTAATTTAATCAATCAATTGTAGCTAATGTGCCAGCCGGGTTATATATCATAAGTTAGGCAAAATTTTCTGGCATATCTGAAATATACAGGTCTAGGTATCTCAAGGGTCTTGAATAATTTTAAACTTGCATATCTATGCCCTGTTACATTGCTATTAATTATTTTAAAATTAGAGACGCAACCTTCAAGTAGGGATGCTAATTAGTAATTACTTTATTCACAGAGAAATTGTTACTGTCATACACAGGTGTCTCTTTAACCATTTTATATTTTCTTGGGTACATAAGAACCACAACGTAATATTTACAAATCTATATCCATATCCAATGTCCACCATCACATCTGGTGGCATTAGCCTTGCCACAAACTGATCTTCATTCTGCCGCCATAGAACCTGTGATATTAAAGCGTCATAAAATCAGATATTTGTCTGAACCCACAACATATATATAAAGCACTCTAAAAGTGTAAAAATAAAAACTAAGAGATCTCTCTCATTCGCCCTCCAGTCCTAGAGTGAAAAACTCACTTTGATATCTCTGTTACTCGATGAATGAACCCATACAAAGCTCTCTTCTTCTAGCACTTTCCAGAGTGCAAAAGTTTTTAACATTTACTTTCATGGAAGTATTGACTCTTGAAAATATCACTGCTGCATGCTGAAGGAGGAAGCGGGATTCCCGGACGCACATGATGCCACAGAATTTCAGTTTTCAGCACCACCAAACGTGAACAAAATTTTCGTATACAATGACACAGAACGCGCTAATTGCATTGTAGTTTTCTGTGTAACACAGTACTTATCTCCACATTTTGCTAATTGATATTAAAAACAACACATTCTTAAACCGAGTTTAAATTTGTGTGAAGAACCTTTTTTAAACGTATTCAATGTTTTGCCATAAATTTATTTTATGAAGAAATTTTGTCATATTTTTTTCCGATGATACATGTATATTTTTCTACCCATTTAACCATTCATCCACCATATTAAAAATGATTACTTTCTTCAATTTCAGTCATTCATTCATATTTTCAATGGCCAATTGGCCAAAATTTACATTGCATGCTGGATAAATAAAAAATTACGTCTTTAGGATTTAAACTTTCCCAATCGAACTAGTTAATAATGACTCATTTGATTTTAACAATTCTGTACCACATTAAATATGGAAAATTTACTTTGGTACAAAATCAAGGGGACACTAACGAATGATATTTTAACAAGGAAAATATACATTTAAAAAACAATAAATAAATTGTTAATGCCTATCACAAAAAATCGATTAGCTATGTAAAGAACATTGTTTTAAGACCGGACCGGAATAAAAAACTGGTTCGATTTAGGACAAAAATTATTCAATAATGAACTGATCAAAAAATAAAAAATTGGTAATCAATCAAATAGGTTCAATTTTTTACTAGTTAACTGGTTTAAAATAATAAAATATAAAAAAATTATTTCTTTTTCTAAAAAATTATATATTTTATATATTGGTTAAACTTTTGTACTAGTTCTACCGGTTTAATCACCGGATCAATTTTTACAACCTTGGTAAAAAATCCACGTTGAATGTTACATCAGTTTGTCAAAGATAAAATATAAAAAATTAGTGATGACATTATTGTACACTAACGATTAGAACGCATTCAGTTATCAAACATACCATATAAACCCCGAAAGTAATAAAATTTCCTCACGTCCAATAATAATACTTGAATTGAACTTCATCCACAAGCATTGTATATTAATATCCCCCTTAAAAGGATCTAATAATGTTTTCATAACAAAAACAACTGTACAGTTCTCATACTGAGAGAAGAGACAAAACTTTGTAATTTCTATCAATAAAAAAAAAATTGAGAATTAGATTCAACTCAGAAATTGACATGCTCACGAGTAGATAAACCTGGATGAAAGAGCATGCTCTCATGAAAATTTAGCTCCATAGTAACCATTTGGCCCGGGTACTGAAACAGGTCGAGTTACAGGAAACCCAGGTTGCAGAAGCGGAATGTGGCTTTGAAGAGCAAAGGGTTGCGGCGCATTCGTTAGGATTGGCGGGGGTACACAAATTGGTATTGGCTGACCAACTGAGGCTCCTGATATTGGAAAATTGAACCATCAGCACAAATGAAATGAAGTCTGAATTACAGTTTCATCATAGCTTAAATGATATATTCATACAAATATGTTAGGTGTAAACTAAAATCAGCCACCAAAATCGATCACTAGTATAAATATATGTTGAAATATAAAACACACATTGAAAATGAATTAAACATATGTACTTATACACAAATACATAATGGTTGATTTTGGGGGGAACATAGCATTTTTGTTATACAAGAAGTTTCGATGAACCAGTTCTGTCTCAATGCTATGTTAAACAAAAAAGGTGCATAGTGAGAATTGAGATGCAAGAAACACTTTTTTTAGAAAAAAAAAATCTGATAATAGAAAGAACTTCATTAAGATGGGATAACACTGGAATAAAAACAATGTGACCAAGATGGGTAGATGATGTAAAGGGGAGAATATGTTCCAATTTCAAGCAAGAGTTGGGCTAGGCTGTTGGAACTTGGAAGGACTGAGGACTTTTTAATCGCCCAGAATTGTCACTAACTCACTATCGCATCACAGTGCTTTTTCGGATAATATAAACCTCTCTCTAATTTAGTATATTTTGGGTATGGGTGATAAATCTCTGTTCTTTATTTATGAACGAAACCATCATCCTTTTACCTTGCTGCTTTGGATATTGTACATGATTCAACATAGGACGAGCTGAGATTGAGGAGATAGCAGTTCCACCATGAACCAAATCCTTGAGTTACAGACAAAATACTAAGTTAGAAATGTAATGGTAAAATATTACAACATAACAGTAAACATTTGCAGACGGGGAAAAAATAGTATTTGAATTCAATTTGACTAACTGTATAAGAATAAGAAAAAAAAAAAAAAAAGATATAGCAAAGTGGAGCAATTGTCTGTTGCTTATTGATTGAATTAACTAAAAGCTAGATATATCCGTCCATTTCCACACAAGTCTCATCCCGTCATTCCTTATAGATATAGGAATTATGGTATACAGAACAGGAGCATTCTTATCAGTGGGAATTACTTTTCTAAAATAAGTAAAAAATCTGTGGAATTAGTTTCTTACAAATTATATTTAAAGGTGAATTGAAGAAAATAATTAGCTTTAAAGGGGTTATAGGCAGGCTATCATACATGGGAAACTGAATGAACATAGACTAACTGCCCGGAACGTCCAACCATAACCTGCACTCAGAAACAGAAGACAATGTTCTGTTGGTGGCAGATTCCTTAGCATGTAAAATGGATTATCTCAACCAATTGTGAGAAGTTACCAAAAACAAAAGTGAAAAAAAAAAAATCAAGTTAGATGGTACATGAGATCCTTTCATACTTACAGCAGGGGAGCTGGGTTGCAAATAAGCATGTTCAGACAAAACGGGAGGGTAATGTGCACCATAGCGTAGAGGTTGTGCTCTGTTATGAGCAAGTTGTCCAACAATCTATTTTGGTGTTGCCAAAAGGAATGCACAAAATAACTACAATGAGTACTAAGCAATATATGGTTTGTGACAGTAACCACAGTCATGAGATTTCGTATCAATTATCAAACACAACACAGTACAAGCATTCATGCAAATAAGAGAAAAATTTTCAAAATATTTACTCATACTTACAGGAGGTGAAAATTGAGAACCACTTCCACCATTTCCTATTGTCAAGTTACTATACTGTGCAACCTTAACAGGCATGGAAGGCAGTGAAGCAAAAGTACTGAGACCGGTTTCAGGTTGAACAGCAGCAGTATGTACCACAGGAGAACTATTTGGTACATAAACCATGTTTGCAGAAATAGGCATGGAAGCAGTTGTTGAAATAGGATTTACAAAAGATGGAGAGAAAATTTTGGCCGCTGGGTTGAGCTTAAATTCCTAGAAGAACGTCACATGGGGAAAAGCAGCATGTTAACACCAATTAGTTAACTTTTTTTTTGGGTGGGGTGAGGGGAAGGGGAAATTCATTATCACAATCTACTTATTCTCTTGTTAAACCCGAACAAAAGACTATGAACCAAATATTCTAAAGATCTTAAAGAGATGGATGATAGATTTGTGTTAACTAATTAAAATATTTGAGCACAATTAAATAGAAGAATATTTGGCAGATGATTCAATTGAGAACCTGACAAATAATCCTTGAGAAAGAAGTTTACAAAATGATCTCAACGAAAATTAATAAAATGCATCCAATGTGAAACATGAATTCTTCTATTTTATTTTTCATAAAGAAATCCTCAGCCAACATATCTTTTGTTTATAAGCAGCATTTAGCCAACAGCAGTTGGTACAAGTCAAACTGATTTATTTACCTTAGTATTTCTGGTAGAATCTGTACCCTTTGGAGCAGACATCTCAACAGATTTTTCTGGCATATTGTGTGACTCTAAAATGAGATCTATGCCTTGGGCAGAACTCATAGGAGCAGAATTTGCTGTAGTAGACCTTTCACTACACCGATCATCAGCTTTAACAGATGCATTACCGTTAGTTCTATAAAACCCATTATCAGAAGCATTTGATGCCATATAGCTTCTATTCTCAACAGCTTCTACTTGGACAAGATGAGTATTAGCTGTAATGGAAGTTCCAACAAATTAAATATGAATAAAAGAGAGCTATGGAAGCATCATCATTGTCTTGGTGTTAGAAAGAAGAAATTCAAGTAATACAAGGCAACGCCGCAAATTAGGTTGGAGAGCAATAAGTGGTGGATAACCCAAAAGAAAATAAGAGAGGTCACATTAAAATTTTGAAAAATTATATATATTGTCACTTAACAAAATCATATATACTGCCATTAAACAAAACTTTGCAATAGGGATTAGCAGAGGGGGGAAAAGTGGTTTACGTGTATAAAAATTTTTAATATTCCAGATAGTTTACAATATCCACTATCAATTACAACTTGTGCTATTCCTGTAAACAGTGATAACTAATACTGATAATTTTACATGCAGATAAGATCAGAGAAACCAGACTTACTTTCATGAGTTGATTTGATGACTTGATTCTTCTCATCCTACGGAAAGCCACAGTATTAGAAATAATAATATAAAAGAATAAAATGTACAGAATCCTGTTTGGAATTAGTAGCTTTGCCCAACCCAAGAATTCGACATACAAGTTTTCCTTGAACAAACTCAGGCTTCTCTCTGAAGTCATCAGCATTCCTTTTTGAATTGTCATCTCCAGCCTGTCTGTCAATAGAAACAGTCAGGAGGAACTGGTTGATGAAATAATACAATGATTCTCATACTATGATTATTCAAAAATTCGAATCATGCCATATTGGTAGCATGGTAGTAGGTAACATAATATCATATCTTATGTGACACAAATCCACCAAAGTATATTAGCAAAATGACAGAAGTCTATTACAACTTGGGTTTTTTGATTGTTAGGAAGAGGGAGTAAAATCAACAAATTGTGATAGTTTAATCAGGACTTGACAAGGGAATGCCATCTTTGGAATAGTTTCTACAATAAACTGTTTTCTAGTATGTCTTTAGCAGTTTACTGAAAATACATGTCAATGACATATATGTACCCTAAATAATGTGTCTAAACTACCCGAGATATACATACAATGTGTTAAGAAAAAATTAAATTAAATACAAAGGATATAGTATTTGTCACACTAAACATCCATATTTGAGTTATATAATGCATATGTAAATAGTATAATTTGAAGTTCATTGAGTAAGAAAATACAAGTTTCCTATCAATGTTTTACAAATATGTTTCTTTACCATTGAAATAATAGGAAAATGTAACCCAAGGTTCAATTTACAACATTATCACATTATCATGGTTTTTTTAACTCTACCAACAAGCATAAGAATCAAAATAATTGAATGTCATACCTACAGTTGATTGAGGAACCAGAATATGCTTCAATCTGCATCAACAAAATAATTTAACTTAAGTGTAAGGAATTATATGTTCTATGAACAATTCTAACAGTTAGGCACATTCTAGAATATGCACCACCATTCTGTTATAATATAAATATGCTTAAACAATAGAAAATGGCAAATGATTTCAGAAAGTGATTGATTACACTTATTTTGAGTCAGTTCAGTTTAAAATAGAAAATCTTTTAACAAAAATAGTTGGTATCAACTCAAACTTGAAGGAGCCAAAGTGGATAACATTAACAAGAAAGATATCTCAATTTTCGACGTAACTGTTTTGAAAATTAGGAAATCAAAGCCAATGATGCAAGTTAACATGGCCTGGTAATTTCGCTAGCATGCAGTAATGCATAATCATGCACAAGTTCATGCATACATTACCTCTCCAATATTTGTTTTATCAGTTTTCCCGCAATCAACTTCTGTGGAAGTTCTCATCTGATTAACAGGCAACTTATTTCTTTCAAAATCAATGGCAGCAGTTGAAGGTGGAAGACAATGGGTAAATCCATTCTCATTTTGGACTGGAGTCCTATTTTCACATAAAGGGGGGGAAATGTCACTAATCCTCTTTTGTCTAACCAAAATACATAAAATTGTGGAGGATTCAATTAATATTTCAATCTCCAAAGTCAAAAAGTAATTAATAGATCTCCAAGGAACTCAATAATCCCTTAGACATGCCTATAGTGAAATACATAGAAAATCACATCAAATCAAATAATCAAATTAAACCTCCTTTCTCTAACCAAAAAAACTCAAAGCAAGTATATGAAATATTCATAACTAGGCCTGAACTTCAACATAAGAATAAGATGGTCAATTCTTCAGCAACCAGCAAATACAAGTTGTGAAGAATTTAAACATATAATGATATAAGCATAAATAACAAAATATCCCAACTGTTGATTCTTAATGCAAATTCAGAGTGCACAAAGGTCACAAATAGTCAAATATCACAACTGTTGATTCTTACTCTAAATGTAGATGGCAGAAGAAAAAATATCTCTGAAGCTTTCTAAAACAAGTCAGGATATTTGTGTGATGCTTAAGGTTAAGGATATTCTTGGAAGGAAGGGTTTTGTAGGAAAAGAAACTGGGATATATTCGAATAAGTAAAATAAAATGATAGACTATCAGAACTTTCCTATCATCCTATTTTTTAACTTTATAGAAACTGTATAGCTACTAACTTTTTTTGTTTCGAAAAAGAAAAAAGATAAATCTTTCATTCCCATTTCCTCCAAAAACCCTCCATCCAAACACTCCCTAAAGAGGTTTTCTTTTCTTTCATTAAAAAGGAAAAAACCGAAAATCGAAGATGATAAGTGTTTAAAGAAGAAACGGCTAATTATTCTGTTCATAACTTGAGCATTCTTGTTAACACACATCTTTCCATCCATTTATAGTACCTTGATTGATTAACATGCTTTACATCCGTCAAAGACTTCATATGATTCTCTACCTCACATGTTGGACTCTCACGAGAACACATATCGTGCATAACTGTTTCGCCATCATCACTAGTTATATTTCCACCAAAACTCTTGGTAGGAAGCATTACTTCCTGCATACAAAGCCACACGTGTATTAATATTAAACATGTAGTTATTTCCTAACCGAGATATTGTAAGGCCGTGCATTCACATTGCATAACCAAGTGCCTTACCTTAGCAACAACTTGCACCAAATCACGAGATAGAACTACCAGTGTATCTACCAAATCCTCCTTTCCCACATTGGTCTTTCCCTTTCCCTTCTTGGTCATCCTTGCCTTCTTCAAAACGATACCTGAACGTCACAAAAAGCAAGAGAACGATGACAAATGAAATCAAATAATGGGAGTTTTATCCCAAAACTAAACAATTAAAGAATGCTGATAACTCAGGTCTAGCTTTTCCTAACATCCATTTTTATAGATAAATACATAGAAAACAAGATCAAAACTAGGACTATGCTTTTCTATATTAACAAAAAAAGTTTGATGAAATCATGACAGAAACAAGTCCATTAAGTAACCACCCTAGATCCAGACCTAAAAGTCTAAAACATATACTCCTATTAGGATTTTAACAATTGAATCACCAGTTTAATTTCTCCTATTTCATTCATTAGCTAACAGGAAACCCTCACAAATCGAATGAAACTTAACACTGTAGACTCTCTTAGGATCAAAACAGTTCATGTTTCACTATTAAGTTTACTATTACTGAAAAACTAAAGAAAGTGAAACCAAACCAAACTAAACAAAAACTAGAAGAGATTGTTCAAGCAGAGTAACGTCAATTACTCAAAGCATTGAACATATGTAATATCAAAATTCACATTACGATGAAATCAATACAACAAACGATTTTCCAGCAATGAACCAATAATAATAACAAGAAAAACTTTAGAAGTTTTCTTGAAGAAGAGGCATGTAACCGTAATCGGAATCGACAGAGGCAGTGTGGAAGATTCCAGAATAGACGGAGCCATCCTTAACGTGGACATCGACGGGGAGGCCTATGATGCACATCGTCGTTAACAGTAACGCCTCGCTTAGTGACGATGCTCCGCTATGATCCTCTTCGAACGACTCCGCCCTGTTCCTGCAACCCATATCTTCCTCTCTCTTCTCCCTAGAAGCTTCTATGGTTGCCTGGCTGACTGGTATGAATATAAGTGTATCAAGGAATACTGGAATAGAGAGATCTTGTTCTTGCAATTGCAAAAAAGAGAATTTTCTGGCCAAAAAGCCAAGTATAATGAATGAATAATTTTGAATATACATATATACGAGCAGGTTTTAATTTTGATGCATTTTAAATATAAAATCATAGAATTTTTTTTTCAATTTTTTTTGAGTAATTACTCAAATTAGTTATTCAGATTTTTGAAATTGGATATTTTAGTTTTTTAAATTTTAAAATATACAAAACAAATAATTTTTCATTAGTCATTAACATATTAACATAGAATATGTTAACTCACACACATAACTGTTAAATATTTATATATGCAAGTTGAACAAATTGATATCCAAGATAAAATATAAAATAATTTTTAAAAAATTTTAAGTGGTATAAAATTATAATAATAACAACTAAATCTAACAGTTCATTGCATTATAAAAATTATTATTTATATATCTAAAATTGTTAAGATACTGACACCAAATAAACTTAGAAAAATACTTATAAGTGAAATAAATCTATTTTTTCTTAACATAGCTATTAATTATAGTAGTACAAATAATTTTAACTGCAAACCTATTTTATGCAACATTACAACCAATAAATCCCAAAATTTTGAAAAAAATATAAACAAAATACTTGAATTTATTAAGACATTTCTTCTTCAAATATTACAAAATATTAGGAATTTTCACATTGCATTGAGATTTTATAAATTATCCATATTAACTTTGTAATTGTAATTAACCAAAATTTACAAATTTGACTTCATAAATGACTTGGTTCAGAATGCATACAAGTTTTAAAGTGTTGTTCTTCATAATTATTTGGCACAAATATTTCTAATTGTTTTTGTAAAAAATTTTATATTAAATAGAAATTCTTCACTAATTTATTCTCTTCTTCATCATTAAATAATGATCATAAAATTAAAAATATGGTACTTACAAATTAAATTAATATTTTGCATGATCGAAAATAAATATAAGTTCATTTAATTATTTACTTTTTTTTTAAAACTTGAAAATTAATTTATAATTTAGGATTTGAAAATGCATTTTTTTTTGTATATATGAATAATCAAATTTGAGATAAATAAATAAAAATGTTAGAAATTAAAATTTATCAATTTAAAAATAATTATATATAAATAATTCGAATGAACTATTTTAGATTTTTTAGAGATTTTTGAGATTTTTTAAACTTTTTTACGGACTATTTTTTACTTCATTTTTTTGGAACTGATTTATCCAAATTGTATATATGGACACTTATCGGCTATGTGTGCGAGTCAACGTTTCACGTCAATAGCAATCATTGTTAGTAACTAATGGAAAAAGACTGTATTGTCTAACGAAAATAAATATTAAAAATTATTTTGTAAAGAACTAAAGTGTTTGCTTTTTAAAGTTTTAAAGGCTAACTTTTTTTTTTTCAAAAAGATAGAATATTGGTAAAATGCGAGTGAAAAACTTTTCTTAACATTGAGTTTAATTTTGATCTTAAATACCTTACTGTTCTTTGTATCATAATTTTCAGATGGCAATAATGGGCCAAGTCTCGGATAATTCAATTGGTACAAAGAATGTTCTATTATTATCCCTAGTTCCAATGTGCAAATTTTTTAGATCATGGCTAGATTTTAGACCCAAAAATTAAAGGATTTTTTATTTTAATAAATAAAATAAATATAATAATTATCAAAATAAATAATTTAAAAAATATTTATCGATTTAAATTCTTTAGTCTTATCTCGTTTATAGTGTAAACGAAATAAGACACGTCAGTTGTAACGTGTCTAGCACCCATGGGTAACGGAGTTTTCCGGTTTTGACTATTCCGACTGATATTCGACATCCATGGGAGGATCATGGTGGAGCAGGTAATGGAGCTTTCCGCCGAAGTGGGACACAGTGGTGGTGGGAGTTCTGTACACTCGACCTATGTACAGGACGACCGACCTCTCGCGCCACCGCCCATTTATGTCGCCATTCCAGTGGATGAGGCAGAAGAGGGCGAGGAGGAGTCGGACGATGATTACGTGGCGAACAGCGACTCGTCCGATGGTGGGGATGAGGATGAGTGTGTTCCGGAGACACCTGTCCAGACTGTGGCGCGCCATGTCCTGCCTCCACCTCGCCCAATTCTGGCGCTATCGACAGTACTAACTCACTATCACAGTCTGGATCGCATGAGAGGACTCTGATCTCTGACACGGGTGAAGAGGATTACAATCTAGACGGCGGTGTAGAGTTTCGGGTCGGCCACAGGTTTAGAAGCCGAGAGGCAGTGCTTTAGGGTGTGAAGAACTACAGTATTTGCAGGAGTGCGGAGTACCAGGTGATCGAATCGGACCGGTTAAAGTATCATGTGTAGTGCCGTCAAGCTAAGAATGGTTGTCAATGGAGCCTCTGTGTGGCCCTTCGGCAGAACCTTGGATACTGGTAAGTTCAACTTTACTTGTGCTTTTCAGTACTTCTGTACGATATATTAAGTAGGTTTGAGATATGGCTGAAGCAATACTGTTTTGTTGTGTTCAGGGAGGTTCGGAGAGTTGGTGGAGCGCACAGTTGTCTAGCACCTACCATCGTCAGTTAGACAGCAGTCTGATCTGCGGGGTCATATTGCCGTTGATTCAGTCCAACCCCTCTGTGAGTATTCTAGTATTGCAAGGTGCGGTCCAGGCAAGCTATCACTTCAAACTGGCGATGTCCGTGATGCCCGCTGTGCCACCGAACAAAGTGACTGGTACGTCCAAGCCAGCACAGCCGAACCCCAGGAAAACGCCCTACACTCCCCGAAGTCTCGGAGAAGCGGTAGCCAACCAGGTTGTTGGACTTGTCTGTCATCAGATACCCTCCGATAAGTAGCATAATATAGTACCTGGCGTACTGTCGAAGGGTCTTCGGGTCGTCTGTCGGGGGCATCTGGCAGACACGATCCCGCAGCCACACGAGCTTCAGCGTGAAGGACTCCTTCCTCTGCGCAGCCTGCTATGCCGCCAACGGAGGCCTGGCACCAAGCAGCTGCTCCACCATAGCCCACGTCTCCGTGCCATACCACCTACCGAAGTCACGGAGGCACCCCCAACGGGGTTACCGTGTGCGCGTAGGCCTAGGTGGTACGCCACGTCTTGCAGGGTGATAGTAACCTCACCCCACGGGAGATGAAACGTGTGCGTCTCCGGATACCATCGCTCGACGAGTGCCAAAATCAGGGAATTGTCAAAAGTGAAGTCCCTGAGTGGCACCGTGTCGCTGAATCCGGCCTCAACCAGATACGGGACGATGGTGTCGGGTGGAGGAAGGGTATGGCTCACTCGCCGGGGCAGTAGAAGGCAAGGCCTCTGAAGAATAAAAAAATATTCAGCGTTAGATGATCATAAATTTATGCACATTACTGAATTCTTACTTTTTATTTTTTTTTTAGTAATTAAATCACTTTAGCATGATACACAACAAATATTTCTATCTAACTTATAGTTACTTCTACTTAAGAACATACTTTCATGTTTCTAGCCTACACATGTCTCTAAATTACATATGCCAGAAAATCTTTCCTAATTAGAACGTTATAAATACTAACAACCTAGCACAAGAAAAACAAAGTTCCTCCTAGAGACTTATCACTAAATCATTTAACTATGTTCTTGTTACTTCAGAACTACCCTAACAACAGCCATATACTTAGATTGAACAAAAAGAATGCAACTAACTTCGAAGTCGGCCGCTCCAGCGTAATGCGACGTCTCGTTCAGCCTATTGATGTCTCCGTCGTTCCCCGCCTAGCGCGGCATCACCGTATCGGTCTAAAGTAAGGTAAGAAAGGGTCAAAAGAGGGGAGAAAGTGGTTGACTAAGTCAAATTGGAGCCCCCACAGCCGCTGTAAACGACTTCTACTTATAAGCGTGCACAGTGTAAACGAGATAAGACTGAAAAATTTAAATCAGTAAATATTTTTTAAATTATTTTACTCTAATGATACAAGTTAATATTATTAATTAAAAATTTATTATAAAATATAATTAAAATAAAATATATAATTAAAATTAGTGTATAAAAAAATATTGAGAATTTTAAATTTATAAAAAAATGAAAAGAAACTTATGAAGGGACTAATTTGGTGCACGACATTCAATTTCAGGGACTAAAATGAGTCATTTGATGTAAAGTAAGGGATCAATTTGGTGCATATGTAACGATGACATAGTGGATGACACGTGGACAAATAGCATTGCGACACGTGGCATAATCTTACACGTGGCAAAATAGCATTGTGACACGTGGCATACCCATCCATGTCAGCATGTCACATGTCGTTAACCGACACGTCATCATACCGTTACACGCGGCCAAACCATGAGGTGACACGTGTCACTAAAGGTCCACGTCATTAAGCCACGTCAGCGCATCGTTAACAGAAAATGGGTCAGGACTATTATGGTGCAATTTTTCTAATTTCAGGGATATAATTAGTACAATTAGAATTTCAAGAACGATTTTGGTGTACGGCGTCAATCTCGAAGACCACTGTGGAGATTTACTCATATGTAGGCAGATATAATGATAATATGGGTCGTTGCAGTGGTAGAGATGCAAAAAGCAGCTTGAGTTTGGCAGAAATGTGACCTGCGTTTTGTAGGTTCAGGAACGCTGATACGATGACACGTGGCTCATTGCAGGCATGCAGGAGATAAGACCAACCATGGTTTGACTGCTTTTTTGTAGCTTTTTCTACAAAACATGACCTGCGTTTTGCAGGTGCTGGCATGCAGGTGACACATTTTTGGGAAACGCAAGTTGCGATTTTGTACGAGAGTGACACGTGTCATGATGGACAGAATGGGAGACACGGTTCCAACTTATAAATTGGCCTGCAATCTACGTTTTATGGAGATAGAGATAGTTGAGATAGAGCAGACAGTAGAAATTAGAAAAGAGAGTTCAGTTCACTAACGAGGTTTGAAAACCAACTTTCATTATAATGGTTCGTGATTTTGCCAAATATTAAAAAAAAAACACAATTTATTTGTTAAGGCTAGAGGCTTAGCCTCCTGAACTTGGAAAGCTATTGTCAAAACGGCTCAAAAAGGAGGGGTTTGTGACTTTGTGTGGGGTGTAGGAGATTTAACCGGTCCCTTTTGGTTTCACAAATGGATGCAACCAGGGATGGCTTTGGAAAGAATGCAGATCATAAACATTTTAGAGATTGACTTCCGTAATTGTGACTTATAATAATCAGTGGCACTTGAACCAAGTTATTTCTTCTATTCCTGAACCTCTCAAGCTTGAAATTCTTAGCATAACCCAATGCGTTTCATTAATGGAAAAGCACGGGGTGGAAATGGGAAGAGGCAGAATCAGAGGATTACTCAACCAAGAGGGGATATGATTGGCTTCTAACTCGCAGTGTGGCATTGGATCACTCCCCTATCTAGAAATGATTCCAGCTAGTATTTGGTGTCTTGATGAATAGAAACTACCAGGTTTTCAACAATTCAACCAATTCTGCTGCTAAGGTAGCGTGCTGAGCTCAATTGCTAATGGAAGACCTGAAATCGGCCCTCAATTCGATTTTCAGTTTGAACTTCTATCCTCTCCTTGCCTCTTGAACTTGCCCAAATACTAGCTTTTCCAAGCTGAACTGTGATGGAAGCATCTTCCCAGAATTATGGTTCGTTCTACGTGACTACTATGGTAATTGGATTCATGGTTGTTCCGGGAAAGTGTCAGGCACAAGCGTTCTTCGTGATGAACTCTGCAGCATTTGGCCGGGGGTTGTCTATGACTTTGGAGGCTGATATCCTGCTCCTGATTTATGAGACTGACTCTAGAAGCCTTTGGATTGGTATCCCCATTGGAGAATCCCTCATAAGCATGCTGAAGCTAACTTAATCCTGCGTATTTTCGAGCTGAAGCAGGTGCAGAGGTGGTCGATGCGGTTTGAACTGATTGGATGGCAAAGAAAGGGACCAGAGAAGACTCGGCCTCTTCGTGTTGGTTGCAACCTTCAGATCCCGAGCCTGATTTTGCAGGATATGCCTCAGTAGCCTTGACCTGAGCTTGTTCCTGTTTTCTTTCCTTTCTTTTTTTCTTTATTTTACCCTCACCAAAACGAAATCTACACATCAAGTTAAGAGAAAATTGGGAAGCATTAATCCTTGAAAAGACATAGACTACTTTGGAGTATTTTTATTACAAGTATTCCCATGTAAGCATTGGGTAAGCATTTTACTATAACTCAGACTATGCAAGACAAAATTGAACTAAGTATACACACTAGACTCGAAATAGATGATTATCCAGTAACATCTACAATTTGATGATTATCAACTCAAAATGAATAATCCTTCAAATCAGATTTTAAGTCACCCAGTTCCATGTCTGCCAAGCACTCTTCCTCGGTAAGGGGTGGGAGTTGCCTCGTCTTGCGCTTCATATTATGCTTGTGCCACTCACTCTTGTGGTGTTCCCTGTACTGCTTAGAGTCCTCAAAAGAAACATTGCATGTGCTGCACTTGTTTGCCTTTTGTTGTTGCATCTCAGGAGGCAGCCTACTCGTAGATGAAATTGTCTGCTTTTGAAGTTTATCATTCAATTCAAGAACAGATTCGCGAGTTTCTTTGGTCAACGGTGGAGGCATATCCTCATAATCATCAGTGTATTGTTCTACCTGGGTATCCCCATCCACATAAAGAGAGTGTGCAAGAACCTCAAATCTTCCATGCATGTTGTTCACAACGAAGTCATGACAACCCTTATATAGACCAGGTTCCAATTCAAAGATCTGCAACCCAATCAGAAACCATATCAATTTTCCTCCACATTTTAGCATATTCAAGATTAACCATATACACAACGGAAAAGGAAATTCCTAACTACACAAATTCTAAACAGATTGAACGTTGCTAAAAACCAATGAATAAACATGGCCAATATCCAACAAAATCAGGTAATGGCAAGTTGGCAACAACTGAATTGGTCAAGTTACTTCTTGATGTATATTAATGCTACTATGCTAGATTGTAGGTACAAACTTCAACAAGTAAAAATAAATGCAAGAAAATAAATCTCTCTTATAATGCCAGTTATGTGCCATGTGTTGTCACTGCCAAGTGTTAGAGCAAATTTGTTTGTGATTTTAGCACCAAAAGGAGTACTGGTTTTTCACTCTCTCTCTCTCTTCAATACTTCTGAAATTTCTAGTGTTGTCTATTTCTGATTTTCTAGAAACAGAAAATAATTATCTTTCTGTCTTTCAGGAAAGCATTCTCCCAAAATTTGAAACAGTAGAAGTGAGAGAAATTGATTTCTAAAGCTTGGAAACCACTAACTTCTAATATATCTTATAAATTTTATGAAATAAGAGGAAAATATTTTTTTTTTCTATATTTCACATCCATTTTGTAATCTAATTAAAAATAGAGTCATCCCAAATCAGTCCCCCAATGAACTTTTAGTCAGACACTTTAATCCTGATCAAATGTTAATCACCAAATCAGTCTCTAACCTTTTATTTTGTTAGACTAATCAATCCTCATGTCAAATTATGGTAAAAATTAGACAAATCAAATCTTATCTTTATTTGATAAAGATATAACAATACCTAAAAAATTTTAAAAATCTCAATCAGTCCCTCCATATAGACGAACAAACTAATGTGGGACTATTTTATGATTAAAATTTGTTGATAACTAAAAATTTCTAAGAGACCGATTTTGGGTAGTACTCTTAAAAATACCTACATTTAAATGCCAAATGCCAAATGATTCAGTTTCTGCTTTTAAATAAGTACTCCTCAAAACTTGACCCTTAATCTCCTCATCCTCCTCATTTACACGCCTCTGTTTCCCCTTACCCTTCAATGTTAAATGCCAAACTTGTGTACCACAAAAAAGCTAGTCTAAGGACCACAGAGCAAAACTCACATATATCAATGCTTGAATAGCACTAGCACGGGACAAAAAATTTTTGGACATGGCACAAATCTATTCATAATGGTTAGCTATTTTTAAGCCCCTTCCAGAAAATACATGGAGCGGCATTTCTAATTAGCATTTTCGAAAAATATTTAAGATTTCTACTTTCACTACACATACACAAGTACATAGACTAGCGAAGGAAATGAATAAGAACTAAACTAACTAGGGCTCACAAGACGAGATTTTAAGAATCAGACACAAATCTCAATGGTACAAGGATAACATTCATCTTTAGATTTTAAATGGCTTTCCAATCAAAATGAAGAAAAAGATATAATAAATAATTAAATGGTGTGGCCAGTTATTGGAGACATGTGCCGCACAATTTTATTAGTATACATATTCAACATGTGATGAACACACAGATATAGACATATAGTGATAGAGTGTCATGTTGATCTGTTCATGTTTTATTATTATTATTATTAATTTAGGGGGGATAAAAAGAAGAATTTCATGATGGGGACATTGAGATATGAGTTCCCCTTGGCAACAGCAAAGGGGAAGAAAACTATAAGACACAGCTTTCCAATCTCTCAACATATCTGACAGTGAGATGGAAACTTTATTCAATGCCATTCCATTCATCACATACCATCATAACAATCTTATCCAAACATAGGTTTTGTTTCAAGATATACTTTGCCAAGACTAACCAAGCGTAAAAACAAATGGTACAAAATTGATAAAGGAATTGAAACACATACCAAACTTGTTTGTAAGAATTGAAGGATAAATAAAGACTTACAACAGATAGCTGACCAGAAGATCCTTCTTTAGAAATAATGGTAGACTTCCACTCATTCAACTTTTCTAAAAGGGCAGGCACTTCCTCCTCAGGAGCAGCAACTCGGATTCTTAACGGACATCGTTTTATAGGGTAGTGCTTTTGAAGCTCCTGAATCAACTCCAAAGCCTGTATAAACAACAGGTTCCACTTTTCACTAATTACCATTATTATAAAACGGAACCAGTTTGACAATTAAAAAGTGAAGATGTTGAATGAAACAGTGATGCAAAAGACCCCTGACCTGCTTCTTGGAACTGCTATTTGGATCAACAGCAAAATGAATGTCCCTCATCAGGCGCTCAATCATGCTAATAGTGTAAGGGCGCTGCGTCTCAGGATTGTATGTCTTCTGCATCACAATGGTGGCAATATCCCTGAACTGACTTGACAGCAAGGATTCCCTTTCTTTCCCGGCAACCTGAAGTTCCCCTTTCTTCAAAACCTGCAACCAAAACACAGCATTTAATTAATCAATCATCCACCAAACATTTTTTCCTTAATTATTATCATCATCATCATTTTCTTTTATCTGACCTCTAAGCATATCTTGGTCTGATCATCAGTCCCAAAAGCAGCAATCAAATCCTTTGACTTGGCAAGAACACCTTTGGAAACATTGGAATAAACAGTATGTGACTGCAACACTTCATCCAGGTCCTTCTCCCTATTATTGAAAAACAAATGTAAAATGTCATCTGTTTTCATCATTATTAATTTTCTGTTTCCAAAATTAATCATACAATTTTTGCATAATTTTCAACAACTTACTAAATTCGGTGTTACAAACCAAAAAAAAAAATAATTTCAGTGTCTCATGCAGAAGATCCTGAAACCAAAACACACCGATGTGTTCACTGTTTTAATCAGCAGAATTAAGAGGATTTGGCGTCAAAAGTGAGGATGTTTGTGGAACTCACTTAAAATGAAAGCTATTGATCTAAAGGTGACTCGCTCCTCAGTTTCTCTATTTGCAAAACTCCTTCCTTTCGGGTTCAGTTTGGATATTGCTTGAGACATAAACCGAGACACATAAACTTACTTGGTATGGAGTGAACAGAGACACACAAATTTCTGTATTTCCTAACAGAGAGGACTAGAAATACCCAAATGTAGCCTTACAAAACTAAACCCGTATTCGGACTACATCTTGAGTGCCACTACAGTTGCATTACATTTTCCATATTTTCAGATTGCAACCGCAATTTAAAAGCATAGGAAGAAGTAAAATAGGTAGAAGGATCGCTTACACGCCGGAACGCCAAGCGAGGACAGTATTGGGGTAGCAGGCGATCTCAAAGCGCATGCCATGCTTCTTGAGTCGCACGACGGCCACGTTGGTCAGCCTCTTCTGCCCTATCGGCTGCACCAGCGTCCGCGACATCTCTCCAATGCAATATGTATCTGTCTACTTATCTTTGACTATCACTTCCAACTTCGTTGCTTGTTCTGTAAAGACCGAATTGATAATCAGAAGAATCAGTTAGGAAATGATAATCAGAATAATATAATATATGTTTACGAGTGCAAAAACGATTCTAGGGTTCAAGAACTGGGGAGATGATGGCGGGGGCGTTACCTCGACGTAAGCCTGCGTCGGCGGAGGAAGGAAATGGAGGCTGCGGCGAGAAGAAGAATCGAACACAAACGATAATCGGCGGCGGAAAGAAGCTTGTATCGCGGCGAAGGTGGTGGCAGGAGATGAAGACGGGGGCGGTAGCAGAAGATGAAGGGCGGGGCGGTG
>NC_029785.2:11849761-11882511 GCF_000816755.2 Arachis ipaensis
ATCTTCAGATTGAGTAAAGTATATTATTTACTCCAAATTAATTTTGTTATGGAAAGAAAAATGGTGTAATGCAAAGATATTGAGTAATTTTAGGATATGTAGGCGAGTAAATCCCCATGATGGTCCCCAAAATTGACGTCGTACACTAAAATCGTCTCTGAGATTCTAATTGCACTAATTACGTCCCTGAGATTGGAAAAATTGCACCATAGTAGTCCCTGACCCGTTTTCCGTTAACGACACGCTGACATGGCGTGATGACGTGGACCTTTGGTGACACGTGTCACCTCATGGTTGGGCCATGTGTAACAGTATGATGACATGGATGGGTATGCCACATGTCACAATGCTATTTTGCCACGTGTCAGATTATGCCACGTGTCGCAATGCTATTTGTCCACGTGTCATCCACTATGTCATTGTTACATGTGTACCAAATTAGTCCCTTACTTTGCATCAAATGACTCATTTTAGTCTCTGAAATTGAATATCGTGCACCAAATTAGTTTATTCATCAGTTTTTCTCATTTTTTTATAAATTTAAAATTTTCACTATATATTTGAATACACTAATTTTAATTTTATCTTTTCACAAGTTATTTAAATACAAATGTTTTTATAAAATATTTTTAAAAATTTTGTTTATTTTTTATATTTTTATTTTTATTACCAAAAAATTTGTTAAACACTTTAAAAAATTAAAAAAAATTCTTTTTAAATTTGTCTTACTCTAGCATTTCTGAAAAAGTTCTTTAAATATTGGTTATATTGGTTTTTTTTGGTGACTTTCAAATATTGGTTTTGATACTCAATCAAGTGACACAGTTAAAATAAATATTAAAAGAGTAAAGTATCGTTTTTGTCCTCAACATTTAGGGTAAGTCCTAAAGTTGTCTCTAACGTTTCAATCGTCCTACGTTTCAAAACTGACTAAATGTTGTCCTGCCGTTAAGGATCCATTAACAGAATTGACGGCGGGACAAAATTGACACGATTTTGAAACGTTAGGGACTTAAATAGGACGAAAACGTTGGGGGCAAAAATGATACATAGAAATAAATTTTAATTTTATCATTCAATAATATCAATTTTTTACTATACATAGTATTCAATTATTTTTTAATCACATTTAAGTAAATTACACTTCATATTACTTTCATTTTAAATAAATTAATTTTTTTTTTATAATTTTACTCTTAAAGATTTTTAGTTATCATGAAATGTTTGTAGAATGACTAGTATATAAACTTGCAGAAAAGAAAAAAAATAATATATAGATATATATATATACAATAAAATATAAATTATACCTTTTGTCTCTAATGTATCAAAATTTTTTAAAATTATAAAAAAATAAATTTATTTAAAATAAAAGTAATGTGATTAAGTGTAATTTATTTAGATGTAATTAAAAAATAATTGAATACTATATACAGTAAAAAATTAATAACAGTAAAAAATTAATATTATTGAAAGATAAAATTAAATTAAAATTTATTTTTATGTATCGTTTTTGTCCCTAACATTTTCATCCTATTTAAGTCCCTAACGTTTCAAAATCATCTCAATTTTGTCCCGCCGTCAATTCTGTTAACGGATCCCTAACGGCAGGACAACATTGAGTCAATTTTGAAACGTTAGGGACTTAAATAGGACGATTGAAACATTAGGAATAACAATTTTAGAACTTACCCCAAACGTTGGGGACAAAAACGATACTTTACTCATATTAAAAAAATGATGATTAATCTTAACATGCTACTGAGAGTAGCACAAAAAGTTTTTTTTTTTGGTGACTTAAAAGAAAATAAACAAAAACTAAGAAAGAAAAAAAAACAAGAAACTGCTTAAGAAAGGCAGTCCCGCTGAATACTACTCTCAAACTCCTTCCAAGGCAATGGAAGCTCCACTTGGGGAGAAATAGTCCTCATTGCCGTCTTTGCCATGATGTCTGCTACTGTATTTGCATCTCTCAAGATCAACCGAAGATCAGCACGCCATTTCCAAGACATGATATCTCAGATTTTTAACACCAAAGGATTAATAAACCCAGAGCAATCTTGTAAATTATTGACAATAGTAAATGCCTCCACACAGTCTGTCTCACATATAATGTCTCTTTGTCCCGAGTCCCATGCTAAAAAAAAGCCTCTCCAAATAGCAAACAACTCTCCTTGCAAAATGCTACGACTTTCAATTGTTCCCAGATAGCCTCGTTGCCACCTTCTCTTCCAATCTCTGCTAACACAAGCAAAACTAACTCGAGCACCACTGCCAGGATAGCTAGCATCACAATTAATCTTAAAGGTACCCACTGAGGGGGGAATCCAAGAGCCACTAATGGTTGAGGGGATAGATAGTCGTTGCAACTCAAAAATATTTCGGAGCTCCTTTTCTAAGGACAAAGCCATACCAATCACCTTGTCTGTGGTCCAATACTCGTGAGGATGAAAGATCTCGTTATTTCTCGAACAAGTAGCACAAAAAGTTTAAATACTACTAGAGAAGTGATGTAAATAGATTTTAAAGATCATGAAGGTTTTATTGTTAAAGTAGATCAACAATTAATGTTTATTTAATCCTATATTTGATAGAGTTAAGTCCCACTTTGGTCCCTGAGATTGGCAAGTTGTACTGATTTAGTGCTTCAGATTCTAATTGCACTAAATTAATCTCTCAGATTCGAAAAAATGCATTACGTTAGTCCTTGTCCTATTTTCCATCACCGGAGCATTGATACCGTCAGTGACATGGCCAATTGTTGTCACACTGAACACACTAATACTTAAAACATTCAATAAATACTGGTTTCATGTTGGTGGTTAAAGTTTGAGGATGATTTTGTTTTACTGTGTTTAGGGTTAATGTGTAGTAAAAGAAAAAAAAAAGTGTTATTTTCAAATTTTCAAATTGTTAGTCATGGTATAAACATAAAGCAAGTTTTTCTGTCATCTAATAAAATTATTGAAAAAAAATTACAAAAAAAAATCTGCAGTAGCATAATTAAGGGTGGAACAAATTGTCATAATAATAATATATTAACATATCAATGAGTTTCAAGAAAAATAATAATACTCCTGCCATATCAATGACAATTCTCCCACAAAAGTAAAGACTAGTCATAAATTCAAAATACACCTATAGTAAGGACAGAGAGTGCCATCATTCTTATATTGTATCTCAATTCATCATCAGAATGTAGAGCTCTTAAATCACTATCTAAACTCCTCCTGAGAACATGCCACCAATATTCTTTTATCTTATCATATCCTAGTTCTTTATAATAATTTCTCACCCAAAACACATCTAAAGTATCTACATCAATGTCACCAACACATGCCTTCATATCAGAAAAATAAATAGTTATTCCTTTTTCATCTTTCTGAAATTTTTTCCCATGGTGGAACATAATATCTAACTGCACATCTATCTGCATGATTCAAAAAAAATTATTTTTATCACCAGTTCCACACAATGATCACTTTAAGATAGTTTTCATCAACTACATTCATACATGGCACAGAAAAATATCAAAATAAAACACAGTTATCCACCATGAGAAGATACGGATTGTTCCATCATTGGAAAAGAGCATGAAGATAAACCCCTAAAAATAGTCCCAAACAACATCAAAATAAAACCCTAGCACAAAATTCATTTCAAAACTTGGGGACTAACAACATACAAAAGAATAAACCATGATCAACAAACATCAAAGCATTACCTAAAATTTGAAAAAATAAAATTTTACTCTCTTCACCAACTTCGGTGACGAAACAGAAGATCCTTGTAGCGGCAAACGAACTCTTCAAACAACCGTATAGTGTTTCTCGTGTTCCAATAGGCTCCAGAAATCCTATTGCAGCTACCAGTTCTTATTTTGCGTCACTCATGGAGAAGCTGAAGATAAAGAGTGGAGACAAAAGAGGAATGCTAATGTTTTATTTTCCATCACATACAAATGACGTCGTTCAAAGGGGTGTTTAGCGCCAAATTAAAAATGACGTCGTTTCATTGTGTCCAGCGTGGCAACAATTGGCCACGTCACTGACTACATCAGTGCTCTGGTGACGGAAAATAGGACAAGGACAAACGTGGTGCATTTTTTCGAATATGATAGACTAATTTAATGCAATCGGGATCTAGAGGACTAAATTAGTGCAACTCGTCAATCTCAAGAACCAAAGTGGAGCTTAACTCATGTTTGATAGTAAAAAAGTAGAAATAGAACCAGAAAATGTATCTCACAAGAAAGAAAAGATGAACTATTTCATATTGATCCAATATGTTCTAAAAATATGATCACCCTGCTCGTTTTTTTTTGTTGAATCTCGATGCTGAAGAAATTGTGGTCTAAATCTAATTTTAGTGAAGAAAATAAGATTGAGGTTGAAGAAGAAGACTAGGAAAAAGGTATAACACCCCAAATTTTCTAAAACCTTTTCAGAGATATAAACATAACACATTGATCGAAAAACTACAGACGAATAGAAGATTTGTTTGGATAGTTACTTTTGAGTTTATTTTTTCTTGCCCTTGATATTTTTTATTTTTTTATTTTTACTTTTATTACCAAAAACTTTGTCAAATACTTTTAAAAAAAATCTTTTTAAATTTGTCTTCCTCTAGCATTCCTAAAGAAGTTCTTCAAATATTGATTTTTTTGTGACTTTCAAATATTAATTTTGATACTCAATCAAGTGACATAGTTAAAATAAATATTAAAAAAATGATGATTAATCTTAACATGCTACTGAGAGTAGCACAAAAAGTTTAAATACTACTAGAGAAGTGATGTAAATAGATTTTAAAGATTATGAAGGTTTTGTTGTTAAAGTAGATTAACAATTGATGTTTATTTAATCCTATGTTTGATACTGAAAAAGTAGAAGTAGAACCAGAAAATGTATCTCACGAGAAAGAAAAGATGAACTATTTTGTATTGATCCAATATGTTCTAAAAATATTATCACCCTGCTCGTTTTTTCTTGTTGAATCTCGATGCTGAAGAAATCGTGGTCTATATCTAATTTTAGTGAAGAAAATAAGATTGAGATTGAAGAAGAAGACTAAGAAAAAGGTGTAACACCCCAAATTTTCTAAAACCTTTTCAGAGATATAGACATGACACACTGATCGAAAAACTACAGACGAATAGAAGATTTATTTGGATAGTTACTTTTGAGTTTATTTTTTCTCGCCCTTGATATTTTTTATTTTTTCTATTTTTACTTTTATTACTAAAAAATTTGTCAAACACTTTAAAAAATAAAAAAAAATCTTTTTAAATTTGTCTTGCTCTAGCATTCCTGAAGAAGTTCTTCAAATATTGGTTTTTTGTGACTTTCAAATATTGATTTTATTACGCAATGAAGTGACAGAGTTAAAATAAATATTAAAAAATGATGATTAATCTTAATATGCTACTGAGAGTAGCACAAAAAGTTTAAATACTACTAGAGAAGTGATATAAATAGATTTTAAAGATTATGAAGGTTTTGTTGTTAAAGTAGATCAAAAATTGATGTTTATTTAATCCTATGTTTAATAGTAAAAAAGTAGAGGTAGAACCAGAAAATATATCTCACGAGAAAGAAAAGATGAACTATTTTGTATTGATCCAATATGTTCTAAAAATATTATCACCCTGCTCATTTTTTCTTGTTGAATCTCGATGCTGAAGAAATCGTGGTATAGATCTAATTTTAGTGAAGAAAATAAGATTGAGGTTGAAGAAGAAGGCTAAGAAAAAGGTGTAACACCCCAAATTTTCTAAAACCTTTTCAGAGATATAGACATGACACATTGATTGAAAAACTACAGACGAATAGAAGATTTGTTTGGATAGTTACTTTTGAGTTTATTTTTTCTCGCCCTTGATATTTTAGTGTTGTATTTTTTTTTACAGCGAGATAGGTTTTGTATTTGAGTTATTTTGAATAACTATTATGTATTATTAGTATTAATTTTGTAAATATATGCTTTTTGATATACATTCGTACTTGATGGAAAAAGGATTTAGTTTTTCTTAAAACTGTTGACAAGTTAACGTGTAAAAGCTTAATACTATATAGATAATAATAGGAAAGTCATGTGACGTCCTTCTAGTAGAAGTACTATGCCTTAAGCATGGTGTTTTGCTGGAAAGGTCATTACAAATGATATCAGAGCAGTCTTTTCTATAGAGCCTTGGAAATTGACTAACTATGTTTCACTGCATACTCTAAGTGTCTGTCATGTAATAGGACTTGTCAAGAGTTTGAGTTTTTTAAGTGTATGATTGTCTATTGATTAATGCCGTTAGTTTACTGTTACATGTCTCATGGTATTAGGTCTGGCCAACTTAATACTCATGATTTGTGTATACGGAAACATTAATGGATTATCATAGACAAAATAGGAGTAATAGCTAATGCAAATCACGGGATTTGGGAACATTAGAAGTTAAGTTGTAGGGATTAGTTACGTTTTGACGTATAATCTTTATTCGTGCCGATATGACTCGGTGTCATCTCTTTCTTAATTGCTTGCAGTGGAATTCTTTGTTTCGAACTTCCTTCTTGGAATATGTTTCGAATATTTTCCAACCATACTTGATTATGTCTTAGTTGTTGATTGAATCCTTTGGAACATTCAACTTTGTCACTGTTTATAAATTTTGTACTCCTTGATTTGATCTTGGAATTTGTTCTAGTGCAACAAGCGATTCTCGGATCTTTAGAAACATTGTCGTTGCCTTTGATTCAACTAGTTTGTTTTGACTCATTATGCTACCTTTTCTTTCATTGTTTCTCTCCAAGTTCTTTGCCTCAAATTTCTTTCTTAAGATGCGATATAACTCTCTTCTGGTAGACTTCACATTTTATGCATCCTTGTTCGATTACGATCTTAAGCATCCTTCCAAATTCTTGTAACACTGTCTGTGATATCCGTTCTTTTCTTCCTGAAATTTGAATTTCTTTGTTCAAGCTTGAGTTTGTCCTGTGTCATATACGGTACCTAGCAATAGCAAGAAATACATTAGTTCCTTAGGATATGGTTTGAGGATGCAAAAAGTGAAACCGACTTGTGCGAGATATCACAAGAAATTGCAAAGTTGTGGATTTGGTGGGAAAACTTTGCGAGATGGTTGTGGATTAAGGAGGTGGTCATGTCTTGTTGAAGACTTTAAACGCACCCTGAGTTTATCTGTTAATTTCCAAATCTTCAGGTTCTGAGGTTTAATTTGCATTAGATCTATCACACAATGTCTACACCACACTACATTTTTTCTTTTGTTTTCATAAATTGTGATTTCTTTCATGTTTAAAAGCTAGACATGCCAAATCTTTCTGTTTTCTTTGGTAGGTTTGAAAGTGAAGTTGTATGAATCTTTTTCACCTTATATCAATTTTCGAGGACGAAAATTTTTGTAAGGTGGATGGATTGTAATACCCCAAATTTTCTAAAATCTTTTCAGAGATACAGACAGGACGACTGATTGGGAAGCTACAGATGAATAGAAGATTTGTTTGGATAGTTACTTTTGGGTTTATTTCCCCTCACCCTTGATATTTTAGTATTGTATTTTTTTTTACAGTGGGATATGTTTTGTATTTGAGTTCTTTTGAATAACTATTATGTATTATTAGTATTAATTATGTGAATATGTGCTTTTTGATATACATTCGTACTTGATGGAAAAAAAATTAGTTTTTCTTAAAACTGTTGACAAGTTAATGTGTAAATGCTTAATACTATGTAGATAGTAATAGGAAAGTCCTGTGACGTCTTTCTAGTAAAAGTACTATGGCTTAAGCATGGTGTTTTTCTGGGAGGGTCGTTACAAAAAGGTCCTTCTAGTAGTAAGTAAATCAGTTGTTTGATGAGCTGATTTAATAGGTAGCAATTTTCAACACCCCTATTTTGGACTTTTCCCATACAATGTGATAATCTACTTCAATGTGCTTGGTTCTTTCGTGAAAAACCAGATTAGCTGCAATGTACATCACAGATTGATTGTCACAATAGAGATTGATCGGCTAAGGATGAGATACATGGCAGTCATTAAGAAGATAAAGAAGCCATTGACCTTCCCGAATTACATGTGCCCTGGCACGATATTCAGCTCTGAGAAAGAACATGCCACAGTTGTTTGCTTCTTGATCTTTCAAGACACTAATGAAGAACCTAATAAAAAATAGTACACAATTATTGATCGACGAGTATTGGACAACTTGGCTGAGTTTCTCAACTGCAAAAGCAATGTCCGGCCGAGTATTGGTGAGATATAAGAGTTGTCCGAGCAGTCTTCTATATTGTAATGGATCTGGTAATCTTGTTCCATTCTCCTTAGAAAATTTTTCATTATACAACATAGGAACCGAAACAGGTTTAACTTCCAAGATACCATATTCCTCAAGCAAATCAAGAGTGTACTTACGTTGATACAAAGCAATCCCTTTGGAACTACGAGCAACTTCCATTCCAAGAAAAAATTTCAACTGGCCTAAGTCGTTAATACTAAAATTCAGTATCAAGCGCCCTTTTAATAGCTTCAATTTCAAATAGATTATCTCCAGATAAAACAAGATCATCAACATAAACAATAATAATAACCAAGCCAATGTTAATGTGCTTGGTGAACAAAGAGTGATCATGAGGAGACTTGATAAAGCCATGTTACTGAAGAAAACCACTTAATCTTAAATTCCATTGACGGCTTGCCTGTTTCAAGCCATATAGAGAACGATTCAACTTACAAACAGCACCATTTGGAACATCGAGACCTTGGGGTTTCATATAAACCTCTTCTTGCAAATAACCATGCAAGAATGCTGTATTAACATCTAATTGGTAAAGTTTTCAGCCATGGACAACAGCAAGAGTAAGAATAAGTCGTAAAGTGGTGATTTTCACAACCGGACTGAATGTATCGAAGTAATCATAGCCAACTCGTTGACAAAAATCTTGAGCCACAAGACGGGCTTTGTGGCATTCAACATTACCATCTAGATGAAACTTCACCTTAAAAATCCACTTGCATCCAATGAGGTTCTTTCCAAGAGACAAAGAAGTGATAGACCAAGTCTTATTCTTCACAAGAGCAAGCAATTCTGCACTAATTGTATTTCTCCAGTATACATGCCGCACAACTTGTTCATAAGTCTTCGGTTCAAATGTTGTGGTTATTGTTAGGAAAAAAACTCTATGGACAGGGAACAACTTCTTATAATCCACCATATGAGATAAACCGTACCGCTTAGAACATGATTGGTTACTAGAACTTCCTGTTCTAAGTAGCATACAATGATAAACTTGAAGATAAGAAGGTGATTTATGTGTATGAGTTGATCTTCTAAGATCCTGATGATGTATGTTATTATTTGAATGAGAATTAAATGATGCACTATTTGGTAGGCTAGTAGAAGCTACATGTGAATCAATGAGTGAGGTAGGGTTCTAGACTCATGAAAAGAATCAGTATTTACATGAGATGGATGAAATGCATCTAAAGAGTTATAAGTAAAAGGATCAAACCCATTAGAATTAGAATCAGAAATAGGTAGAAAAGAAACATTTATGAAATTTTTGGTCATGTTATCATGAAAGGATTTATAAAAAAAGATAATGTTCATAAAATTTCACATTTCGAGACAAAAATAGTTCTCTAGTGTGAATATCAAACATAATATATATTTTTGTGCCAATTGGATAGCCAAGAAAAATTTTTTTTCTTGCTCATTTATCAAATTTTCTTTGTCTATAAGTTAAGGTTGAAGCAAATGTCAAGCATCCAAATACTTTAAGGTTACTGATGTTTGCATCCTTGCCAAATAAGGTAGCATAAGGGATTTTATTTTTTAAAACTGGAGTTGGAAGTTTATTAATTAAATGAACAGCTAAACCAATAGCAAAATTCCAAATTTTTTTTTGGCAAGGATGGTTAAAATATTAATGCTCTTGCAATGTTAAGAATATGTTAGTGTTTCTGCTCAACAACACTATTTTGTTGAAGTGTCTTAACACATGATATTTGATGCACTATACCCTGTGAATTATATAAAATATCAAGTTTAAACTCAGGACCATTGTTAGTTTGGATAATCTTTACTTGAGAATTAAAATGAGTTTTCATATATGCAACAAAATTCTGAACCAAACGGCTGGTGATGCGAAATTCAGAGTCCACAAACTAACCGGCAAGTGCACCAGATCGTACCAAGTAATACCTCAGGTGAGTGATAATCGATCCCACGATAATTGATGGGCCAAGCAACAATGGTTGAGTGATTCACTTAGTCAGACAAGCAGAAAATGGTGTTTGGGGTTGTAAATCGCATTCAACAGTAAATTCAGGAAATTGAAGGCAAACAGTGAAGTTGGTATGAAGAATATATGAGACAATAGTTAAGGTTTCAGAGTTGTTTATTTTTCGGATTTCTATTTCTTACCAATTATTTTACTCATGCAAGATTCAATTCATGGTAAACTGTAATTGACCAAATCCTAATTTCTTAGTAATCTAGTCTCCTCTAACCTAGTTAATCGCCAATTCCTTGGTCACTTAGTTTCGATTAGAGGTTTAAGTCCAGTTCTAGTTTATTAGCCACAAAACCCTAATTACCCGAATATAAGAGGATTATATGTCACGTATCCCGTTAAGTCTAAGTAATTAGGTAGCGTTTGTTTTGAGGTACTGAGACAGAGACTGAGAGACTGGGACTCAGTATCGTGTTTGTTAGTTCAGAGACTGGTACTAAAATTTCTGTCTCTGTCTCTAAAATTCCAGTATTTCAGTACCTCCAAAAAGTAGGGACACAGGGGACTGAAATTTTTAGAGATGTAGACTGAAACTTTAATAACATTTTATACCTAAAATACTTTCATTTCAATTAATTAATTCCAATTTTACCCTTTGTGCAAATTAAATTAAAGTTTCATTCTTGTTTCAATTCCTGTCTCCCATTTTGCACCAAACAGAATACTGAGATTTATTTCAATCCCTGTCTCTTAGTCTCTGTCTCTCAGTCTCAGTCTTTCTGTCTCTGTCTCTCTACCAAATGCTACCTTAGTGTTTAGGAGGAATTGTTTTTAAGCTGTTGTTCAAGTAAATTACTTTTCCAAGAAGATTTAACAAGAACTCAAATAGAACAAGGGTTATTCTTCTGATATACCCAGATCCCTAAGATGAAGAACGGAAACAAATCCTTGAAATTGAAATCAATACATTAATAAAAATAGATTGACAATAGTATTAATCCATGGAATAAACAGATCTCCTAACCTTAACCAAGGAGGTTTAGTGGCTCATGACTTAGAGAGAAAATTAGGGTTCTAAAAAGTGAAAAGTGTAGAATGAAATCCCTCGTAGAGAAGAGCTCCTCGAAGGGCTAAATCTTTTTCCTTTTATATCTAACATAATTTGATTTGAAACTAAAATAAAATAATAAATTTTAAACCTAAAAGATTTTGTTTATAAATAAAAATAACTTAAACAAAATAAAATATAACAATTAAAAGCCAAATCCAACTAAAGATGCTCCTTTAGTGAAAGTTGATCCGTGTCATTGGCGCTAAACGTCAGATTGGGCGTTTAGCGCTCTAGTGGGCAGAAGCTCCCCCTTTGATTCTGTCTTCCTGGCGCTAGGCATTTAGCGCCCTAATGGGCAGAGAGCTTCCATTCGCTTCTAACTTGTTGGTGCTAAATGCCCAAGTTCGCGTTTAGCGCCAACTTGGCAAATTCCAAATTCTTCTCTTTTCTTGCACACGAACTCTGCCAAACCGATTCAGACTTCACCTGAAATAATTAAAACACTAAAGTGACTCAAAGTAGCATCCAACTAAGCTTCAAAGATTAAAATTGAATTAAAACTTAATATATTTATATCTAAAATAAATAGAAAATAAAGAAAAGATGCTCACGCATCAGCTGGCTTCTGATTTTTAATTTCATGAAATAAATCCATAATTATCTGGTTTTATCATCTACTACAGTTAAAAAATATTTATAATCTTGTAGAGAAATAAGTGACATTGGCCCTCTAGATATCGATATGTATTAAATCAAAATTGTTTAAACTTATTATTTCACTAAGGGTATATGATAACCGTTTTTGCTTGGCATAATGGCAAAAGTCTCATGGTTTAGAGCAAGTAGATATAGAAAACTATACACAGGGATATATTTGCTTAATTATATCAAATTTGTTTTGTGGTACATGACCCAATCTGAAATGCCATAAATTCTCAATAGAAAAATATGAAGTTTGTGTAACCAAATTTGCTATCCTAAGATTAGAAGAAAGTATAATCTTGTCACTATGACTTTGCATATCTAGAATCCTATTACCCCTATTATATATTGTATTTTCCATGTTGTCCTTGTGTGCTAACTCTAATATAGAAAAATCTATCATGTATAATCCATGCTTTGCTCTAGCTGTGACAATCATCTTCAAAGAGGTCCGATTCTGAATCTCTCAAAGTTTGTCAGTAAAAACACATTCACAATACAGGCCTTTTGTAAAGTTTGGAAATAGATAAAATATTGAAGTTGAAACTTGGTATGTACAGCACATCCGTGAGATAAAATATAGTTGCAAATACCACAGTTCTACTTATAGTTGCAGTTGTGTGTGTTCTATCTGGTAATTTTATCAGAATTTGCCTAATATGTCTAAAATTTATAAAAAAATACAATGAGTGTGATACATGATCAGCAGCTCCCGTATCAAGCACCCAAGAATTTGAGAAAAAAGTTTTTACTGACAATAATTGTGCAATATAAGAGCTCAAGTGTATAAGTCTCTCAAACTCTGATTGAATTGGGATTGACTATCGGCTTCCTTGTCCTGCTTGACGTTGTTGGTACTGATCTCTTTAATTCCAACAGCAATATGATTAGCCATAGCTCCGTTGCTAGTCTCTTGTGGTCATTTCGGCCTTATAGATGAGGTGAAAATCCATGTTTGTGGTAACAAGTATCCACAAGATGTCGTGCCTTGTGACAATAAGAACATGTCTTAGGTTCTGAATTTCTTCCTCCTCTTCCACCTCTACCTCCATGGGTTCCTCGTCTTCTTCCTCTAGAAATACTGCTTGAATTATTGTTGAAATTATGAACTGAATTGGCCAAAGATGTAAAGTTCTGAGTCTCCAAATATGATCCATTAAGCTGTCTCTCTTGCTGAGTTAACAGAGGAAAAATTTCATTAATGTCTGCAAGTGACTTCATCAGCATGATTTGGGATCTCACACTTCTATACTGCTCATTCAATCCTGTTAGAAATCTCACTGCATAAGTTTCATCTCGATAATCTCTCATGGTTTCCAAGCTACACTCACATTTTTCATAGTATTCCTTGCATTGTGGAACTAGTTTGAAGCAATCAATGTCTTTTTTTCCAAATAGCCTTCAACTTGGTAAAATAATTTGTTATGCTTTAGATTTTCCTGTTTCATGGTATACAAGTATTCTTCTAATTCAGCAATTCTGTATTTGTCTCCATGATAATACATGTGCTTCAAATCAAGCCATAAATCTACAGGAATTTCATTCCAAGTAACACTCTGTGCAATTTCAACACTCAATGAAAGATTTAACCAAGAAACAACATAAGTATTATACTCATCCCATGCTACATATGCAAGATCATTCTTATCTGGTTTCACAATGGTTCCATCAATAAACCCTATCTTATTCTTTGATTTCAGTGCCAATTTCATAACTCATTGACCAGGAGTTGTAGTTCTTAACATTCAGCATAATTAAGATAATAAAAACTCCAGGATTCTCACCTGAATGTAGAAAGTGAACACTTATTGGATCCGCAAGCAAATTGGTACTCGATTTTGCGTTCTGTTGCTGCAAACTCGAGAGTTGGCTTAGAATGCGAGCTAAATTTCGAAGCTCACCAGCTGAAAGCTCCTGGTTCTCATGTGACCCGTGATTCCCTTAGACATTAGGTCGGAAGGAGTGTCAACCATTGACACTAATTCAATGATCTATTTGTATCCAAGAACTTCACCTCTTTCTTGATAGACGATTCTCCACACTCAACGCACCACAAAGAAATCGTGATCTGGATTTGATTTTAATGAGGAAAATAAGATTGAAATTGAAGAAGAAGACTAAGAGAAAGGGGATTTGTCATATGAACCCATACAAAACCTAAAAGAAATCGTGATCTGAATTTGATTTTAATGAAGAAAATAAGATTGAAATTGAAGAAGAAGACTAAGAGAAAGGGGATTTGTCATATGAACCCATACAAAACCTAAAATTGAAACAGAACAACTGAGTATACTCAAGTACCTATTGTTGTTATCCACTATTTATAGCTATTAGAAAATTAATCTTACTAAAACTTAACTCAATATGGTAAATAAATTAACTATGGTTATGAGGCCATTAATATTGTTAGCTTTGACCTCTAATCAAAACAAAATTTTCTATCATTCTAATTAAAGTTACAAAAATGAATACTATCCAAAAATTATTCAACTATAATCAATTACAGCTTGCTTTTGTGAGCCATTAGATGCCAGCTTAATATCATCTCCAACAGATGCAATGAATCAAGAATATTTTTTTTTTGTCAAGAGGGCCCCAATGATGATCTGACGAATAAATTTGTGGTTCATGAGCATCTTAACTATCTACCATCAATAAGTAGTTATAAGACTTGATAATCTTTCAAATTTTAAACCTATTAAGAATGAGTTAATATTCAAAATGACTCTTGAAATTTGACCCCAACTCAATTTAGCCCTCTAATTTTCAATTAACTTAAATTGTACCCCGAAATTTTAAGGCGTAACTCAAGTTGGCCCCTCCGTCCATTTCCATCATCGGAAAGATGACGTGACATGACTAAACGAAGTCATTTTGTTGTTTGCGCCTAAACGGCGTTATTTTACTCTCTCTCTCTCTCTCCCCCCCCTTCTCTTTTCTTCCTCCTCCTCAATGTTTGAACCTCCTACCACTTCATTGCGACCACCCTCAATCATACCTTCTCAACTCCCACCACCCTCACCACCACCACCACCCTCCTCCTCACCTCTCCCTCATCCACCACTCCAATTCAGGTACAATTTGGGTCAAAGTGACTTTCCTCTTTTACCATACTTCTATTGAAATGTTTCCTGAGACTCTAAGGTAAAAAACTCTCTGGACTTCTCTTTGGAAGCTATCTCTTCCTCACAAAACAAAGGTTTTCATGTGAAAAGCTCTTCATGGCAGCTTACCCATCTTCCAGCTTCTCAACCGGTGGATACCAACAATTGAACCAATCTGTCCTTGTTGCCAAAGAAACCAAGAAGATATTATCCACTGTCTAGTCATCAGCTGTGAATACTCCTCAGAGATTTGGAGAGAAAGTACCTTGGAGTTTGTTTTGCTGGTGATGAGCGAAGAACTTTTTCACCAGTGATGGTTGAAGCTTTATGTGAACCTTTCCCAGCGACCAGATTGCAAGAAGAAGACGGAATTTGCAGCTCATCTGAGTTCAGAAATTTGAGAAATAAGGAACCTGTATCCAAATTGGAGTGGTAGATGAGGGGGAGGTGAGGAGGAGGGTGGTCGTGGTGGTCAGGGTGGTGAGGTTAGGAAGGTATGATTGAGGGTGGTGGGAGGTTCAGACATTGAGGAGGAGGAAGAAAAAGAGAGGGAGGAATAAAACGACGTCATCTCACGGAAAAAGACGGAAGAGCCAACTTAAATCACGCCTTAAAATTTCAGAGTATAATTTGGATCAATTGGAAATTAGAGGACTAAATTAAGTCAGGAGTCAAAATTTAGGGGTCAAAATTTAGGGATCATTTTGAGTATAACTCTAGAAATTAGGATAAGTCTTCACAGGAGATAGCTATTTATTGCTCTGTGCGGCATGTGCAGAGCAGAGTATATCATTTCCGATTCAAAGAACCTCTGATAATCATATATGCTTTTGAAGTTTAGCAACCATGGCTAACTATTAGTTCCATTTGTAGAAACAAAATAAGGAAATTATTTACCAAAATAAGCAACCACATTTAGCTTTTCCAATTAAGAAACCAATCTCACAAAGTCAATCACACTGTAAGAATACCATCACATTATATATTTTTTATCAGAGCATAAGACACCTAAGTATTCACATCAAAGACAGGAACAACAGTTCAGCTGATCATGAAACAACGGTAGGCAGTTTTTATGGTGTCGTAAGAGTATTCCCGAGTTCATTTCTCTTCCTACCAACGCATCCTGAGCTAACCAAAGAGGTTATCCAGATATCATCAGATTTTACTGGTTCATCATCATCATTCCTGTGCCAACTCCAGAAAGCATGCGTTGAGTTCACAATCTTGAGCTCGCCATGGCCAAAACTGGCTTCGCGGAATTCTGACCACTTTGGCTGTGGATTTATGTACCTACCAACAAGAAAACATAAATTACATATATGTTAAGAATGATACTTTGCTTATATACACATTTCTTGGAAACTAACCTTAGCCAAGAGAATAGCAATATGTGAAAATTTTTAGTAACACAAAAAATTCTCCCAACCACCCCATTTCCCCAATATACCACCAGCATTAAAAACAAATATGTAACAACACATAACACCACTCTAATACAAGAGTATAAACGAAAAGTCAAATACAAGTTTAAGTATTTCTGACTAGGGCTAATTGAAATGAAGAAAGCGCTTGATTTGCGTTTCATTTCTATTTTCATATTCAGTGTCTTTTGTTTTTATGATTTTGTGAAAAAAAAAAAAAGCGAAAACAATAAAATATTTTTTTTTGTTTTCACCTTCTCCTTTTTCTTTTTTATTCACGAAATTCTAAAAAGTAAAAACAAAAAATACTAAAAATAAAAATGTAAACCAAACGAACCCTAAGTCTTTATATAGAGCTTCCCTAACCGTGCCCTTAATTGTTTTGCTTTATGCAGGACTTAGGACTTGTTTATTTCAAACAAACCCCAAGACACATAACCTCAATATAACTTTCTAACACATGACAAGTGATTCAAAGAATAGCCTTATATGCAATGTTTGAGTGAAGCACCATTTGACCCTTCAGAGATTAAAATGCTGACACTCGAAAAGTCCAAAAGATACTATATTCTCACATGTGGGTAAATGGCATGATCTTTGCTAAGACTAAGGAAATAGCTGAAGCTGCAGTTACTGAGTGGAGAATTGTAATGGAATCCAGGCTTTGCCTTTAGCTACTATCGGATCATCTTACCTTCTAGGGCAGTCAATCAATGTTTTCACCTTACTTAACTAGGGAGAAGATGCAGGAGGGAAAAGTAAACCTTCCCTATAGTGCTTTCTCAAGAGATTGATGTATTTGACTATTTGGCAACTTCGTCCTTAATATTAACATCCTAACAAATTAGTTTCTAAAAGATCACTTTCTAACGAATTAGTCCCTAAAATATCTTTAATTCATGCAAAAACAAAACCCACTATAACTAATAAAGACAAATTCATCACCAAGGTACTACTGACGAATAAAACATCTTTTAGGGACTTATATGTCAACGGTTTTGATTTTTCGGGAATAAACTTGGTGGTTCACACGACAATGTTTATTGGAAGAGTCGAACTTACTTTGCAGCTAAGCCTTCTTTGTTTCCTCCATCACCAATTGTTATATGAACAGCACCACAAGGATCCACTCTTCCATTATACACCCGTCTCTGTCATAGAGATGAAAAATATTTTGTCAACACAATTAAAGCATACTTACAAGAGGGGAAAAATTGGAACCGCGGAAGCTTACCGAGCGTTCATAAGCATGCACATGCCCAGCAAAAACTAAATCAACACTAGCAGTGTATAGCAATGGTTCCATAGCCTTCATCATATCACTACCTTCACCTTGATGTGCCGTGTTACTATTATACCATGGAACATGAAATAACACAAGTAGCCATGGTGTCTTTTTCCTGTCCACCTTTGACAGATCTGCCTGTAGATCAGAAACAAGAGTGTCAACCCTGTTTACTGAAAACCATTTTCATGAAATAAAAAATAAAAAAAGAAAAGAAAAGAAAAAGAGGCTATAACCATATACTAAGGACAGCAGGATGGGACAATTTTGTTTATCATGAAGAAATATTTCATGCAGAACACATTTCCATAGATTACATAGTGCACGAGAATATCAAGAATACCAAACAATACTGCTTTTGAGTTCCATACATTTTTGTTATTCATTACTATACAATGATACTTGTTGCATTAAGGATGTGAGAAGATAAACTCTTATATAAATACAATGTTCTAATTTTTACTTAAACCATCCGTTAAATAATTTATAATAATCAGTTTTATTTTGAAGATTTATTCTCTCCATACTGCAAAAGAATTATCAAGGGTCTTCCAAATGCAAATTATGAAATTATGATTAGCTAGTGAATTTTTTATTTTGGGATTGCTTCAACCAACTCAAGTGTTGTTTCGAGCCGATCAAAGCAACCCTCCAAGTTGCCAACTTTGTGCCCCAAATCACACGTCTCTCCTTGATCTACAACAAATAATAAATACCCAATCCTCCCATAACTAGTGCAAGAACCACAGCTATATTTATCACTTCAACCTACCATTGCATAGGAAAGTAGTTCTGGCTCAAACTAACACGAGTGAAGTGTGCCTTGTCCATAATGTTTTCAAAATTTTTCTAAGTTACCCTAATGTTTTATTTGATTCAATTTTACCTTCAATGTTTCAAATAAGTTTCAATTTAGCCCTATTGTTAATTTTTTACCGTTAACGGTTAGTTAAATTTTACCCTTATCGGTGGTTGATTCTACGGCTTGAATTTGTGACCCTGAGGATATACAGAGACAACTCAAATGATTTTCCAAGGCTCCCCTTCTACACATACACACACAAATTGAGTTCAAGACATGATTCTAGTGAAAGCCATATAGGGTTAACCCTAACTCCCATATGCTAATCCAATGCTTGCATTTGTCACGAGTAATTTGGACTATAAATTGCTCTATTTGACATCTTGATTAGTGTAATCACCATAACAAAGGAAGGAAGAAACAAATATGTATCTAATTTCATCACAATATCACAATGTTTGTATGTGTTTTTGTTGAAAGATCCTGAAAGAAAATCTAGATGGAGGACAGCAGGTATGCTAATCATGGCTTTATAAATGAATGCAAGTGATTGAAATCTACAAGCATGCAACTAGAAGAAAGCTCTATCCCACAATAGGCTCAATTGACTTAATGTTATCCATAACAACATATTTGAAGAAAGGAAACTAGGATACTACGGAAATAGAAAAGAAATTTATGTCTCAACAATAAACATATAAGGATATCTAGTATATAGGACAAACAATATTGATTTTCTTTCTTTTTAGTTGGATCATGCATGTTATAATCACAAAATTTTATAACCAATAGCTTAGAAGAAGCCTGATCTTCTTTGGCAGAGAATCCAATACTTATACACATATCTTGATGTAGTAACTTTTAAGCATTAGAGCAACCAACTAACCTTTAGCCAACTATATTGCTCAGAGTACTCATCATAATCTGCATAGGATCCAAGCATGATAATGTGAACACCTGCAACTTCAAATGAATAATAGAGATTTGAACTCGATCCACTTTCCTCAAACGGCATCTTCCATCTGGAATTATAAGACACAAATCCATCCTTCAACAATGGTATGCTCTCCACTTCATGGTTCCCTTGAGTTACCATCCATGGTTTGGCACTAGCAAGTGGCTGCACCAACCTACCGAATGTGTCCCACCGGTGTTGGATATAATCAGCATATGCAAGGTCTCCAGGAAGTAGGTGAACATCATATTTGCATTGGTCAATGTGGCTCAACGTCGATTTTGTCCAACCGGTTTGACCCAAATCCCCAGCCACAGCAAATGTAATCGGAAATTGAGCAGGAGGAGTTTTGAGCTGGAACTCTGGACCTTGTCTGCCGCATCGGTAAAAGTACACAGAATTATGTTCTAAAGGTCCAATTAGAACATGGTGTATCTTTCCAGAGCTGTAGAGAATATAACTATACGAGGTGGTCTCCCCTTCAGCGAAAGAGTCGTATTTCCCGGGTGATGTTCCATATTCTAAAACCGAAGGTGCAGAATTATCATCCGTGATCCAAGTAACTCTAATGTGTTTGTCTCCTGACAAAGAAATGTGTACCTGAAAACAGACACTTCTTCAGTTAAGAATCTGAAACTCTATGGACTCCATAAAAAGTAACGTGCGTAAAATGGTTTGATATAATTGCTTAAAAGGAATAAGCCTTGTTCACTCTTCACATAATTATTTTCCTAGAACAAGCTACTAATTCAAGCATTAAACCAACCATTAGAAACAATTAACATTTTTTCTTTCTGTCTTCTCCTCAAGATTCTTGGCTACAAATTACAGCATTAAGCTGTTCCCCCATTTGTGCAAAGTGCAGAGGTACATCTAGATATAACACCATTTTTCCCTAATTAATCTAAGGTTAATAAGGAACATTAGCCATCAAATCAGTGGTTTTGCTGAATTTGACAACAACAAAAGAAAAATCACAAAAAAAAGTTGCACTCAATGAGGATATAAACTTACATCACATTCTCACATGGCAACATATGTCATATAAGCAATTTAGAAAACAAAAAGGAAAAGCTTTCTAAATTAAGAAATGCCACAAATACAAATACTAGGAATCTTTTTATTTATCGGGAAAAAAATAAAATAAAATAATAAAGAGCCCAGATTCATTCAGAACCGAAAAGCAAATACCAACTAATGAAAACACAAAAAAATACAAAAAAAATAAAAAAAAGTTATGACATCGATCACTGATCAACCATTGAAACAAAAAAAAGGCACCAAAATGTATTATTAATTATTATTATTTGATTGAAGAGAATAATGTGTATTGACTATTGAGTATTGACCTGCTGAGGGTATGAAGAGAGCTTTGAATCCCATGGAAGGTGTAAGGCTTTACGAGGCTGAGGTCGAACATAATCATCAGCAGTCACAGTTGCTGATGCAACAATAAAAACAGTTAGAATGAGTTTTAAGAGTGCCATTAATGTGTGCAAAACAAACAAATTAAAGAAAACTTTCAGATTCTGGAAGAAGAGGACGACAATAATGTACTTCACGGGGATCTAATTCAATCAGGTCGGTGGATTTTGCTAACGTCACCTTTTCAAAAAGATAAATGGAAAATGAAAGCAACCTCTTTTCTTTTTCGCCTTCTGTGCAGTGCAGTCTCTGACTAATTTGTTTTTGTAATTTTCGTAAAACAAAGACATATTTTGCTAAAGTATCATTTTTGTTTCTAATTTTTGGATAAATTTTAAAGTTGTTTAAAATATTTGAATTATTCTATTTAAGTCTCTAACATCTCAAAATTGACTCAATGTTGTCCTGTCATTAAAAATCTGTTAACAGAATTGACAATGGGACAAAATTGAGACAATTTTAAAATGTTAGGGACTTAAATAGGATGAAAATATTGGAGACAAAAGTGATACATAGAAATAAATTTTAATTTTATCCTTCACTAATATCAATCTTTTACGGTACATATTTATTCAATTATTTTTTAATCACATTTAAGTAAATTACACTTAATCACATTACTTTGATTTTAAATAAATTTATTTTTTTTATAATTTTACTCGTAAAGATTTTTACTCATCATGAAATGTTTGTAAAATGACTAGGTCGATCTCGGATGAGATCTTCTGTACTGGTCGGAGATGACGTGTCCGGCTGGCTGGTGGCGGCCAGAGCTATTGTGTCCGACTTGTTGGACTGGCTGCACTTCTGATCCTTGGTCACCGGAGGGTGGGGGGTACCTGCAAGAGACTCCGATGCTTAAGTTAGCACGGGTATTAAGCAGGTTTATTGTAGAATCAGAGTATGAGTTATACCTGGGTGCTCCAGTGTATTTATAATGGTGTAGAGTGACCTTCTTAGATAAGATAAGTTAGTTATCTTATCTTATCTTATCTTTATCTTTGGGTGAGGTCAGCTTATCTTCAAGGGAACCGCCTTTATCTCTATAGGCTTGGGTTGCCTTTGGATTTGGGTCGTGTTCCTCTATTTGGGCCCTTTACTGGGCTTTCCTGTTGATTTGGCCGATCTCTTTAAGGAGAGATCGGGTAGTCGGACCTGAAGAGGTCGGTCGCCATGTCGCTAAACATCCCGGGTCGGACAGCTCGACCCAGGGTATGAACAGTGCCCCTGCTTGAGCTCGGTCTTCTGCTTTGAGGTCGAGTTTTTTGACTTCGAACTTTTTATAGCGAAGCCGAACTCGAGCACTTTTGTCGATTCCTTTCTTTGTAGAGCTTTTTTTGAATGTAGAACGTTTTTTCTCTAAAAACGCGCGCTTTTGTATTAGCGCTTCGTTCTAGGGAACGTGCGAGGGTTTAATACCTTCATTAATTGGTATTAATTGCCCCGTTTCTCTTGGCTTTATTTTGAATTTTTCTTCCTCAGAAAAACGGTTTCTCTTCTTCCTTTTTCTTTGTAACTCCTTCGTTCTCTCTATCTCTGTCTTTTCTTGCATTGCGGTGCCTTCCAGCGGTCTAGCGATTCCTTCCTTTCTACTTCTTCCGGAACTTCTCATTTCTCCAGGTTAGTTCCATTTTGCAATTACTTTTCTCTTTCGTTGCTTTGGCTTTGGTTTTGTGGTGAAGTTTTGATTTTGCTTGGAGAAAGTTTGGATCTTTCTATTTTTGTTGCGCTTAATTGCTGTTGTATTGTGTGTTCTGGGAGTTTCTTCGTCTTTCGTATGAACTTTTTCGCTTTTCCTGTTGCTTGATGCTTTTAGGGCTTTTGCATGTTATCACCGTTTCTGTTTGTGCTTTCGATGATGGTTTTTGTTTGATTCTGAAAAAGGTTGTATCTTTGATGATTTTCTACTTGGCATTTTTTATGTCGACAATGATTTTCGTTGATAGACTGTAGAAAGATAGTGGCTTAGATGACTTTTGTGTTTTTACTTCCCTTTTTCAAAACGTTTGTCTACTTGAAATCTTCTTTTCTTGTTTGGAAAATGCCGGGACGTAAGCTGTAGATTTTTCCTGAAATCTTGCTTTACCACTGCCTCCAAAGGATGCCCCAGGACTTTGGTTTGAGTCTTGGGGTTTTCCTTTTCTGTCTGTATCATATTAGTCGAGTTGCTTTGCCCTTCCTCTAAGATGTTTTTTAGTGATCGAATATTCTTTTCTTTTTGTAGGATTAGTTGGCCTCATGTCTTCTCGCAATAACGTTGTAGAGATGTCTTCCAAAGTTCCCGAGGGGATGTCCGATTGGCTGGACTCCCTTGTCCTAATGTGTGTCTCTGTCGTGGACGCTGAATTTTGTGTAGAGCTGAGGAAACGTCATAGGATTTGTGATAACAGTGCTCGGGAGAGGGATTATGAGCTTGTAGCTCCTAACTCTGATGAGAGGGCTTATTTTCCTACTTCGGTCGAGGGGGAGCGTCCCTTCTTCTATGCCTATGAATATTTCTTCAGCCAGTTGGATGTTATTTTTTCTTTTACTGCTTTCGAGACCTACTTGTTGTGGTCATGTAACATTGCTCCATCCCAGCTTCATCCGAATTCCTGGGGTTTTATCAAGATATTTCAACTGCTTTGCCAAGAGTTAGGCATAACACCTTCTTAAAATCTTTTCCTCTATCTTTTTGTCTCGGCCAAGCCCGGAGGTTCTTCCAAAAAGACGAGTCCGTGCTGTTGAGGGGGTCCGCCCCTTTTTTCTTGATGAGAATGACGAGCTTGCTTTTCCTCTAGAGTGGCAAAAGAATGTGAGAGTGCCTCGTTATACATGGGAGATGCTTAATGAGGTTGAGCGGGCTTTTGTAGTTGTTCTTGAAGATTTGTGGGGGGAACCACCCCATCTGGATATAAAAAGATTTTTGAGTGATCCATCTTTGGTTCGAACTACTTTGGGTACTGTCTGACTTGTTTCTTATACTTGTTTCTTAGTTTTGCTTCTCCTAGGTTGTAACTCATCCTTATGTTGATTCTGTATTTTCAGAGATGTCGAAAAACAATGATTCCATGAAGGCCTACAAGAAGGCGAAGAAGGCTGCTGCTGCTCAAAACATCTCGGCCAAGGCGTCCGGAGAGGGATCTTCTCAAGTTCCAGTGAAGCCGCCCGTGCCGAGTTCTCCTGGGCCGAGGAAGGTGATCCCCACTCCTCGAGTTCGTCTGACTGATCCTCCACAGACTTTTGCCACTACTTCTGGTGCTCCTCCCAATAAGAAACAAAAAACAATTGAGCCTTTCAACCTTGACACTCCTGATTTTAATGCAATCGAGTTCGAAGATCAGCAAATCAGTCCCTACGGTGCCCTCGCCATGGATGATGTATCAATCCTTCTCCATCTGGATTTTATGACCCGAAACAGTGTTAAAATGGCATATATGGGGGCTGCCCTGTACCGAACTACTCAGAATCTTCCTCTCCATGCCACCAAAGAATTTATGGAGGAGGCTAAACAGGAGTTCGACCGGATGAAGGGCGTGAAGGAAGAGCTTGAGGTAAAGGTAGCCAAGTTGGAGAAGGATCTGGAGAACGAAAAGGCGAGTTCCCTTGCTCTGGCGGCTTCTGTGCGGTTGGCCGAGGACACGACATTGAGGCATAAGGACAGTTATGTTACATCTTATCGGGAGGTGGTGCGTCTGAGGGAGGAGCTGGAGTCTGCCCGAGTAGACTATTCCGAGCTTCAAGGTCACCTCGTCGGCAGCGTGAACGCTGCCTATGATAATCTAACAGAGCAAGTTCAAGTTCTTGCTCCTGAGGTTGACCTTACTCTCTTTAGCTTGGACAATGTTGTGAGGGATGGTAAGATTGTCCCTGACGACCAAGATGATGATGATGTTGATCCTCCGATCCCCCTGTGCTTTCTGCCAAGGTGCCCGCTTCTACGATTCCTCCGGTTGAGGTTGGTCATTCTGTTTCTGATCCGGACTGTCAGATCTTGAACCGGGATGATGGTACCATGGATGCTGTGCCCCTCCAGGCTCGCCCTCCTTCACCCCAGACTGATGCTGCTAAAAAGTCTTATAATCTTTAGCTGAGTTTTCTTTGGATATTTGCGTAGTTGGCCCGGCTTGTGGGCTTTAAAACTCTTTATTTTGTATAGTTGAATATTTTGCTGACTGCTGGTACTCCTTTTGGTTGCTTGTTTAGCAACTTTTGTTTTAAGAAACAAGTAGCTTTCAAGCTTTTGGGCTTGACCCTAAAGCTTTATAATATTGTATTCTATAGCATGCTTGTTTGCACTTGTCTTGGCACCTTTCCAGGTTTTAGAATACTGGAGCCTTGCTGCTCGACCTCTTTGAACTGCTTTGTACTTGGAGGTCGTAGATGCGTGGATCCAATTCGTATTTGCTTGCTCTTACTTGTATTTTATCCATAACCGATTTCTTTGCGTCGTCCTTTTCCAAGTTATTTTTGTAGTGGACCGGCTTCGTCATGTCGATCTCTTCTAAGTTATTCTGTAATCCTCTTTCTTGGACCTTTGTTAGGTCTCTTTCAGGGACTACTTTTATAACTTTTTGTAGGAGGTCGACTTCTTTACGTCGTCCTCTTTCTAAGTTATTTTTGTAATCCTCTTTCTTGGACCCTTGTCAGGTCTCTTTCAGGGATTACTTCTATAACTTTTCGTAGGAGGTCAACTTCTTTACGTCGTTCTCTTTCTAAGTTATTACCGACTTCTTTATGTCGATCTCTTCTAAGTTATAGCAATTCCTCTTTTATAGGGTTGGCCAGACCTCTTTCCAGGGATTTACTGATAAGTTGGGTTGACTTGGTCCGACTTCTCAACGTCAGCCAGTCTTTAAGTTATTATTTAGCAATCCATAAGACCTCGTCAGGTTCTTTTTTTGGATCACTTTTGATAACTTCTTGCATTATTCTGTGTTCATCTTTGCCGATTTGTAGAAGGTGGTTTCTGTCTTTCTTTGGTCGACCTTTAGATGAATCGCGTTTTCATCTTTATTGGTCTTTTATCGTGATCGTGCAGTAAATCTGTTTTTCACTTTTTGCCGATCTGTTGCTTTATAATCGGACGATGAATGCTTCAAATTAATGCGTCTTGAGAATTTGTAGAATATCTAAAATATTTTTTATTCAAAAGAAAGTGAAAATATATACATGTTGGAGTTTTTCATCCTTTTAAGTCGGATAATATCTGGATCTCAACTTGGTGCCTCATTAAAAAACTTTTTCAGGAAAAAGAGTGCATCCTATGATGAGATCTTTTACCTTGTCTAGCTATAGTACCTTCTTAGGTTGCAGGCTTGCCACGATCTGGGAAGCTCTCGTCCATCGAGTTCGGACAGTCTGTAGTAGCCCTTCCCAAGTACTTCTATGACTCGGTAGGGTCCTTTCCAGTTTGCTGCCAACTTTCCTTCTCCGGGTCGAGTTGTTCCAATATCATTTCGGATTAGGATGAGATCATTCTCCGCGAAACCTCTTGGCACTACCTTTTGATTATATCTTGAAGCCATTCGGCGCTTTAGCGCTTCTTCCCTGATCCGAGCTCTTTCTTGGATTTCCGGAAGTAAGTCGAGTTCTTCTCTTTGAAGTTGAGAGTTGGCTTCTTCATTGTAGTGGACTACTCTAGGCGACCCTTCCTCGACCTCTATTGGGATTATTACCTCCACGCCGTACGCTAATCAGAACGGTGATTCGTTTGTGGTGGAATGTGGCGTAGTTCGATATGCCCATAGGACCTGTGGAAGTTCTTTAGCCCAAGCTCCCTTCGCATCTTGTAGTCTCCGTTTCAACCCAGCCAATATGACTTTGTTGGCAGCTTCGGCTTGCCCATTGGCTTGAGGATGTTCGACGGAGGTGAACTGGTGCTTTATGTTCAAGTCGGCTACTAATTTCCTGAAGCCTGCATCTGTGAATTGAGTGCCATTGTCTGTGGTGATGGAGTATGGAACCCCGAACCTCGTGACAATGTTCCTATATAGGAATTTCTGGCTTCTTTGAGCAGTGGCATTGGCTAGGGGCTCTGCCTCAATCCACTTTGTGAAATAGTCTACTCCGACTATGAGGAATTTGACTTGTCCTGATCCCTGGGGAAAGGGTCCGAGAAGATCTAGTCCCCATTTTGCAAATGGCCAAGGCGAAGTCACGCTGATGAGCTCTTCCGGCGGGGCAATGTGAAAGTTGGCATGTTTCTGGCATGGGGGACATGTCTTTACAAATTCTGTAGCTTCCTTTTGTAGAGTTGGCCAGTAAAATCCCGCCCGAAGTACCTTTTTGGTGAGAGCTTGTGCCCTGAGATGATTGCCACAAATACCGCTGTGTACTTCCTCTAAAACTTCCCTTGTGTTAGAGGTCGGCACACATTTTAACAATGGTATTGAAATCCCTCTTTTGTATAGGGTGTTGTTTATGATGGTGTAGTACTGAGCCTCCCGTTTTAACCTCTTTGCTTCTTTCTCATTTGTGGGGAGTGTTTCTTTTTTGAGGTAATTAATTATGGGGGTCATCCATCCTTGACCCTGACTTGTTATAGCTAGGACTTTTTCTGCTTCCAAGATTGACGGGTTCTGTAGCATTTCCTGGATGAGGCTTCTATTGTTGTCCCCTGGTTTGGTGCTGGCTAGCTTTGAGAGTACATCAGCTTGGGCATTATGTTCGCGAGATATGTGGCAGATCTTATATTCCCCGAGTTGTCCGAGCTGTTCCTTGGTTATATCCAAATACTTTTTCATGGTGGGATCTTTGGCTTGGTAACTCCCTGTTATCTGTGAGGTGACTACTTGTGAGTCACTGAAGATGTTGAGTTTTTGAGCTCCAACCTCCTTAGCCAGCTTCAAACCAGCTAGTAATGCTTCATATTCTGTCTGGTTGTTTGAGGCCGGGAACCCAAATTTGAGGAAAAGCTCAACTTGGGTTCCTTGGTTGCTTTCTATTATCACACTTCCGCCGCTTCCAGTCTTATTTGAAGACCCGTCCACGTAGAGATTCCATTCTGTGGGGGTTTCCAGGGTATCTGTGAATTCTGCAATGAAGTCGGCCAAGTATTGTGATTTGATGGCTGTTCGAGCTTCATATTGGAGGTTGAACTCGGATAACTCGACTGCCCATTGTAAAATTCTGCCTGCTAGATCTGTTTTCTGCAGTATCCCTTTTATGGGCTGGTTGGTCTGGACCTTAATGGTGTGAGCCTGGAAGTACGGGCGTAGTCGTCGAGATGTCAGTATGAGAGCATAGGCAAACTTTTCTATTTTTTGGTAGTTCAGCTCAGATCCCTGCAGCGCTTTACTAATGAAGTACATAGGTTGTTGCCCTTTGTCGTCCTCTCGAACTAGTGCTGAGGCTACTGCCTGACTTTCTACCGCAAGGTACAATACGAGTGGCTCTTCCTTTCGTGGTCGAGTTAGGATAGGTGGTCGTCTAAGAAAACTTTTGAAATCCTGGAAGGCTTGCTCGCATTCCATTGTCCACTCGAAGTTCTTTCCTTTCCTTAGAGTGGCATAGAAAGGAAGGGATCTTATCGCTGATCCCGTTAGGAACCTGGACAAGGCCGCTAACCTCCCATTGAGTTGTTGTACTTCTTTGACATAAGTTGGGCTTTTTATGTTGAGTATGGCCTGGCATTTATCCGGATTTGCCTCAATTCCTCTTTGTGTGAGCATAAAACCCAAGAACTTGCCTGCTTCTACTGCAAAAGTGCATTTTGCGGGATTGAGGCGCATGTCATGCTTCCTTATAGTGTCGAACACTTGGGCCAGGTCGGACAATAATGTCTCTTCACTTTGTGTCTTTATTAACATGTCGTCCACATAGACTTCCATGATCTTTTCGATGTGATCTGAAAAGACTTTATTCATTAGCCTTTGATACGTAGCTCCCGCATTCTTGAGACCGAAAGGCATTACAATGTAGCAGTAATTTGCTTTTGGCGTCAAAAACGAGGTCTTTTCTTGATCTGGTGGATACATGGGAATTTGGTTGTATCCGGAATATGCATCTATAAACGAGAGGTATCTATATCCGGATGTAGCATCTACCAGAGCATCGATACTTGGGAGTGGATAAGGATCTTTTGGGCAGGCTTTGTTGAGGTCGGTGCAGTCGGTGCACATTCGCCATTTCCCATTTGATTTTTTCACCAAGACGATGTTAGCTAGCCATAGTGGGTACTTGACTTCTCTTATGAATCCTGCCTCCAGTAGTGCTTGTACCTGTTCTTCCACAGCTTGGGATCGTTCTGGCCCAAGTTTTCTTCGTCTCTGCTGTACCGGCCGAGATCCTGGATAGACCGCCAACTTGTGACTCATTAGCTTGGGGTCTATGCTTGACATGTCTGCAGCTTTCCATGCGAAGAGATCGACATTATCTCGTAAGAACTATACTAGTAATTCTTTTGTGTCTCCCTTCAGGATCGTGCCAATATTAGTTGTTTTGTTCGAGGTATCCCCGATTTGAACTTTCTCTATTTCTCCTTCAGGTTGTGGACGGAGTTCTTCATGTCTCTGAACTCCACCAAGCTCAATTGTATGGAACTCTTCTCCTCTACCTCTGAGGTTTAGACTTTCGTTATAACAGCAGCGTGCCATCTTTTGATCTGCTTTTATCGTGGATATCCCTTCTGTAGTTGGAAATTTCATGCATAGATGTAGAGTCGAGACTATTGCGCCGAGTTGGTTTAGTGTTGTCCGACCTATTAGGGCATTGTAGGCTGAACTCACGTCGACCACAATGTAGTCTATCTTAAGTGTTCTGGATTGGTTCCATTTTCCGAAGGTTGTATGTAGCGACACATATCCCAGTGGTTGTACTGGGGTATCTCCCAGTCCGAACAGGCTGTTCGGGTATGCTCTAAGCTCTTTTTCTTCTAAGCCGAGTTTGTCGAAGGCAGTTTTGAATAAGATGTCGGTAGAACTCCCTTGGTCTATTAATGTGTGGTGGAGATTGGCGTTTGCCAGTATGATGGTGATGACCATGGGATTGTCGTGTCCTGAGATGATACCGGATGCGTCTTCTTTGGTGAACGTGATTGCAGGAATGTCGGGTGCTTCCTCCTTCCCTTCGATATGATATACTTCTCTGAGGTATCTTTTGCGGGATGATTTGGAGATTCCACCTCCTGCAAATCCTCCGTGTATCATATGGACATGTCTTTCTGGCGTACGAGGTGATCGCTCAGCTCGTCCGACATCTTCATCTCTTCGTCTTTTTCTTTGTTCATCATCTCGGGTGGCTAGATACCGATTTAGTTTTCCTTCCCTTACTAACTTTTCTATGATGTTTTTAAGTCGAAGCACTCGTTGGTGGAATGTCCTCGGACCCGATGATATTCACAGTATTCGTTCCGATTTCCTCCTCCTCTTTTGCCTTTGAGTGGTCGAGCTGGGGGTATCTTTTCTGTGTTACAGACTTGTTTGTAAATATCCCCAAGGGACACCCGAAGAGGGGTGTAATTATGATACTTTTTTATTTTTTCGCCTGTTCGATCTTCCTTCTTCTTGGATTCTTCATCTTTATCTCGGTAGATGAAACCGGATTTCGAGGCTTCTCCAAGTCGGGAATTTTCTTCCATGTTGATGTACTTCTCTGCCCGCTCTTGTACCCCATCTAGGAATGTGGGATATTTCTTTGATATAGATTGGCTGAAAGGTCCTTCTCGTAGGCCGTTGATGAAGCCCATGACGGCAGCCTCTGTTGGTAAGCTTTGTATGTCTAGGCATGTTTTATTGAATCTTTCCATGTAGTTGCGAAGACTTTCCCTATCTCCTTGCTTGATACCTAGTAGACTGGGGGCGTGCTTAGCCTTGTCTTTTTGGATGGAGAATTTGGCCAGGAATTTTTTGGCCAGGTCGTCAAAGTTGGGGATGGACTTTGGAGGTAGGTTGTCGAACCATCTAATTGCTGTCTTCGTGAGAGTCGTTGGAAAAGCTTTGCAGCGAACGACATTCGAGGCGTCGGTGAGGTACATTCTGCTTCTGAAGTTGCTGAGGTGATGGTTGGGATCTGTAGTGCCATCATACAAAGTCATATCCGGAAGTTTGAAGTCTTTAGGGATTTTAGTCTTCATGATTTTCCTAGTGAATGGATCTTGATCTTTGCGAGAGTTGTCTTCAGGAGTGGTCCGGGTAGTCTTTGCTTTGAGATCAGCTTAAAGGAAGTTTATCTTCTAATTCTCGACGTCGCCTTACCTCTCTTTGTAGATCCTTGCCGACTTCTTGCTGGTACTGGCTTTCTTTTTCGAGTTGCTTTAGGCGATCTTGAAGTGCTTCTATTACTCCCGGATGTGATGAGTTTTTGTCTCCGTTAGATTCCGGAGTGTCCTTTGGTGTGGCACCCATGTTTTTGTGTGGCGTTCTGTCTTCTAAATCTGAGTTGTGGTCGTTATCCTGTTCGTCCACCATGGTGATGGGATGACTTCCAGGTTCCCCGGCAACGGCGCCAATGTTCCGAGGGTTACCTGAAACTGTAGGTCGATCTCGGATGAGATCTTCTGTACTGGTCAGAGATGACGTGTCCGGCTGGCTGGTGGCGGCCGGAGCTGTTGTGTCCGACTTGTTGGACGGGCTGCACTTCTGATCCTTGGTCACCGGAGGGTGGGGGTACCTGCAAGAGACTCCGATGCTTAAGTTAGCACGGGTATTAAGCAGGTTTATTGTAGAATCAGAGTATGAGTTATACCTGGGTGCTCCAGTGTATTTATAATGGTGTAGAGTGACCTTCTTAGATAAGATAAGTTAGTTATCTTATCTTATCTTATCTTTATCTTTGGGTGAGGTCAGCTTATCTTCAAGGGAACCGCCTTTAACTCTATAGGCTTGGGTTGCCTTTGGATTTGGGTCGTGTTCCTCTATTTGGGCCCTTTACTGGGCTTTCCTATTGATTTGGCCGATCTCTTTAAGGAGAGATCGGGTAGTCGGACCTGAAGAGGTCGGTCGCCATGTCGCTAAACATCCCGGGTCGGACAGCTCGACCCAGGGTATGAACACTAACATTTCAAAATGTCTCAATTTTGTCCCGCCGTCAATTCCGTTAACAGATTTCTAACGGCAGGACAACATTGAGTCCATTTTGAAATGTTAGGGCCTTAAATAGAACAATTCAAACGTTAGGGACAACTTTGAAACTTACCCCAAACGTTGGGGACAAAAATGATACTTTACTCTCAGAAATTAATTTAATAATGAACAAAAAAATAGAATATTTTAAATATATTGGTGTATAGTATGCTTTGCATATATATGGACCTGCAACTGCACAGATATACAAAACGCAGTTCATAGTTAGCACAAAAAAAATGGTTGTTGCAAATTGCAAAACGCAGGTTGTGTTTAGTAAAAAAAGACATCCAAACATTGAAATGCGTCTCTATTCCCTGCATGCAGAACAGATATCTAGTTTGACCATCTTAAGACATACTAAATGTGACCTACATTTAGCAGTGTGTTAGAGCAAAATGTTACTTACATTTTAGTAGGCGCTTACATGTGTGACACGTGTACGAAAAGGGGTTGAACTTGATCTTTATAACCTGTATTGCGTTTGGTTGAAAGTGAGCACACTTCATAACAATATTAGTATTTTTGCTTGAGGGAAGAAGAAGATCGAGGAAGAAGAAGGAGGTTGAGTGTGTGAGTAAAAAAATTAGTGAGAAAAAATGGTTCGTAAGTTTACATTATTTCAAAAATATATTATTGAATATTTGGATCATTTTAAATGAGTAAGTATTTTTTAGTATTTTAATTATATATAAGTTTATGTATTTGTGTTGTTATT
>NC_029785.2:11882516-11884316 GCF_000816755.2 Arachis ipaensis
TTAGTATTTGGTATATAAGTTAACTATTAGTTTTATTATTGTTATTAGTGTTATATTAGTAATGTATAAGTGTTTTTTTTTTGTTGACTAAACAGAAAAGAAAGAGAAAAAACAGAGACTAAATCAAATTAATTGGCTAGGTTCATATCTAAATCTATTAGATGTTGAAGTTCACTCTATTGTTGACTCCAATTCGAGTGAATGTCCGCGCTAGAAGCAGTTGCTTTAGCCATATAATCTGCAACATTATTTGCATTCCTCTGAATTAAAAGGATAGAGACTCTTCAATTCCAATTCATAACCTCCTGTATATGCTTTGCCAAATCCCATTTCGGAATATCCTTACCAAGTATTCTTTGGTTTACCAAGAAAATAGCTTTTAAACAGTCTGTTTCACAAATAACCTCACGAAATCCACTATCCCAAACTAGAAGTAAACCTCTCCAAATCGCATACAATTCAGCAAAAAGAATACTGCATACTTCGACTTTTCCAGTGCAACATTTCAACCAACATCCATCAGAATTACGAATGATACAACCAAAAGCAGCATAGCCAAAAAGAGCAAAACAACTAGCATCACAATTCAATTTAACAGAATGAACTGGAAGTGGAACCTAATGCAAACAAAGCGAAGGAGGAGAAGAAGATTGATGCATAGCAAAAATAGTGTGGAACTCTCTTACTGAACTACGAATCAAACTCACCACTTTACTAGCACTCCAAGAGTGATCTGTATTAAATAAGTCATGATTCCTGCTTCTCCAAATCCACCAGATGGTCGAAAAGAAAAGAAAAACATCTCCACTCCTTGCACCTTTGTAGAGCCAATCACGTAAATTCGAGTTATCTGAATATAGGCCTAAAAGGTTCCAGACCTCCTTGGCACTAGGGCACTCCCGAAGACAGTGAAGAATGGATTCAGAACCATTCTGACACCGATGACAAGTGCTAGATAAAGTTAAGCCACGACCCAAACGAAACTCTATCGTAGGAATAGCGTTATGAAGACTGAGCCAAATCGAGAACTTGTACTTCTCAGGAATATGAAATCGCCATACCCACAACCAATTATCACGCTCATTCCAATCAAACTTTTTTTTGGCTAGCCAATTGTATCCACTCCTAAATGAGTAGAGTCTAGAAGATGCCACACCCTACGACTAACCCGAATTCTCTCCAGCATTCAAATCCGGATTATAAGTATTTAAACGCTGTTTGACATCTTCTGGAATGTTATAGAAAATATCATGGAGATTCTACTGACTATCTTTCCAAACGTCTCTAATTGTTAAATTAGAGTCAGATATATGTACAAAAGGGACATCTTGAGGAATTGGGCCCTCAATACTCCAATTGTCAAACCAAAAAGATTGATCAAGTGACCCAACGCACTAAGAGAAGGCATCCTTAAGAGCACCAAAAGGCTTTGAGATACTTTTCTAAATATGAGAACCGTTGCAAGGGACAGGGTCATCTAAAACTCCCTCATTCCTCAGATACTTCGCCCTCAATAGAGCAACCCAAGGCTTGTCTTGACAATAAAAAAGTTGCCAAACCAATTTATCAAGTAAAGATATATTAACACATGCAGGATCTCTAACACCCAGGCCACCAAATTTATTTGGAGTGACCACGGTTCTCCAATTAATAAGAGAAAGACCTCTGCCATCAACTTGACCCTTCCAAAAAAACTGTCTCATCATAGAAGACAATTTATCACAAATCTAATTTGAAAAAAAAAAGATACCTACATATGATAGACAAAAATAAATGCTACAACAAAATTGATCAGGCAAA
>NC_029785.2:11884573-11892013 GCF_000816755.2 Arachis ipaensis
TTAATATTATTTTAATAATGCTAATATAATAGTATTATTATTTTTCTTTTTGCAGGCTATCAAGAATTTGTTGTCCGAAAAATTTGATCTACAAGAAACTTATAACAAGATAGTGGCAGCGACATTAGTGTTAATTAGGTTCCAGCACGTTTTGCGAGTAGGCAAAATAAGAGGACATTTTAGACTATCGAGTGCTTTGGTAGAACGATGAAGGCTGGAAACGCACACGTTTCACTTTTCAGTCGGCGAAGTGACTGTGATACTAGAATATGTGACTTATATACTTGGTTTCCTGATTAATGGGGAGCCCGTGATAGGAAGAACAGACAACAGTCACCAGTTCTTAATGGAAAACTGCTTAGCTTGTTTTGGTAGGCTGTCCGGTCTGGATGATCACGTATTGGGGAAGGTAAACATTGCATGGGTTCGGCAATGCGGAGACACTGAACCGTTAGACACACTCCATCGAGTAGTATGTCCGGGCTCACATTTTCTGCATGCTCAGAACGGTTGTATTTCCAGACAAGTCGATGAATTCTTTGAACTCAAAATTTTTGCCTCTACTTTGAAATTTTCACTTCATTCCACTATAAAGTTGGGGGCAGCTAGTCTGGCACATCTGTACAGGTCGTTGTGTCGTGCATCGCGATACAACTGTAAAGAGATAGATAGTCCCCTCATTCTACCTTTTGTTTGGGAGTGCGAGCGTATGCCGTTCTTAGCACCTATTCTTCGCAATGAGCTCGTCGATGTTCGTATTCCACTTGCGCGCCAGTAATGGTTATCGTTATTATTATTATTATTGTTGTTGTTGTTGTTGTTGTTGTTGTTGTTGTTAACATATACCATTCTAATATTGTTTAGGTGGAGTCATTAGCGCTGGCTAATGAGATATACGTGAAGGTTTACGGCGCACTTTAGGCAACAACTAGACGACATGGGAGTAACGAGGTAGGTTTCAACAGTTTATGTTAAGCAGCTTATTATGTCTGATAATTTAACTTATCGACGTCGTGTTTACTAATGTCTAGTTTATATGGCGGTCGTATATCGCAGTGGTGGATCCTGACGATCTAGCTGTAAATTTGTTTATGTGCTCCACAAAGTCGCCGTTGGTGTCATTCGAGTGTATAGAGTGGCACCCAACAGACTAAGTTAGACGACAATTCGGGTTTTAACAACTTCGACCGGAGCCAGCATTCCAGATTGGTGATCCTTATTGCAAGCAGTTGACCGGCTCACAGAACCATGACTGGAGTGTCAGGAATAGTGAATGAGTTAACATGTGAAATTCTGACCGTTATAATACACTACAGTTAAGGGATGAGATTGTCAACTTTCATCCTCTCTCGGTGTAGTACAAGTGGTACACACAGCAGTATAGGCATCACCTACGATTGTCAGATAGAGTTGCAGGTGCAGAGGCCGAGGTGAATGAACCATAAGAACAACCCCCGTCACCACTTGGACCTCAACAACCAAATCCCTCTCATGAGCAACAGTTTCATATTCCGGGGTATGAGCACCAATATCAGGCACAGGGCTATGAGCAAGGGTTTCAGGTATTACTAAGTATTATTATGATTACTGTTACCGTTATTATTATAGATTAAATTATTATTATTATTATTGTTATTGTTAAGATGTTATTATTATTAATTATTATTTAGGTGTCGACATATGAGAAGCAGTTTCAGGTGCCAGCATATAAAGGTCAGTTTCAGGGTTCGGCATATGACCAGCAGTTTCAGGTTTCCGGTTTATGAGCAACAACAACAGTTGCTAGCTGATCAGCAACCACAGTACATACCGGAACCACAACCACAACAGCAAGCAGAGCGATACATATACCACAGATGGTAATTCCAGCCGATGGCTATTTCAATCCGTTGGTTAAAATTAATGACATTAGTTTGTATCAGGTACTAAGAGACACAGATTATCTATTTGAGACATCTCAGCAACCTGCTAATTTTGAGCCGTCTGTTGGTCATCGCGCCACATGAGGTCATGCTAGTGACTTCTCGATGGATCAATCGCCGCGTCTTGTTGATCTACCTCGTCCTTCCGCATCGCCGCGTACCTAGTTGTTTGATTTAAATGAATATCCGCAACAGGAAGAGGAATTTGGAGGGGATGACCTGCAGCACGAGTATTATTATGGTGGAGCGAGTGCACCGGACATGAGTGCTTCCTGTATCTATGACATTAGCGGACCCAACATGCTAGATGTCGGTGCTTCTGAGGGTTGCGGTGGTAGCGGACCTAGTGGTCTGGATGCGGGTATGTCTGAGGGTCGTCCATATAATCTACGGACACAGATTGCTCCCCCGGAACAAACTCGTCTCTGTAGACCTTGCAAATTTCATACATCTTGTACACGTCATATACATATACTTACCAATTAAGATGCTGGTTAGCGCAACATGCAAGAACGTGGTGACATGGAAGTCGCTCGACCTGGAAATGACTACAATCGCAGTGTCGTTGCACAAGGTTAACAGTGTATATAGAACTATATCGCATTTCATAAACCTCAAACATCTCATTGCGCTTGTCAAACCGGTTGATAACAATGTTACTTGCACGTCAAAAATTCTCTTCAACTCGTTTGGTTGCAAATTCTGAATACGTGAATCTGTTGCAAACACACTCATGAGTCTCGACACTCTTCCGAGTAAACAATTTGTTTAGCTGATAGAAAGTAGACCTAACAATGGCAGTCACAGGAAGGTTGTGCGTACCCTTAAGGACAAAATTTCTGCACTCAACCAAATTAGTCGTCATACCCCAACGATGACTCCCATCGAATGCCAACAACCATCTCTCAACACGGATATCATCGCACCATTGAGTATATGCCTCACCCCGCTCTTTAAGTCCTTGGTAGTTTTTGTTGTACTCCTGCTCCGTCCTAGAATAGCCTGTAAAGCGAACCACGTAATTATGAGCAGAAACGACAAATTACTAAGAATGAAACCATAACAACAACTTCAAATATCTGTGTTAACCACGAGTTTATGCGAGTATGGAGCCTTGAACCTCCTTAAGAAGTTGAACTCGATGTGCCTGATGCAGAACATGTGCCACGCCCTTGGTGGTGACCATGCACTGTTACTGCGAGCTATTGCTGCATCGATGGAGTTATGGCGGTCAGAAATAATTCCCACGCCATCTCGAGTAACAATAGATCTACAGAAATTAGTCAGGAAAAACTCTCACACATCTGCCGTCTCACCCTCCACGATGGCAAAAGCAATCGGCACAATGTTTTGGTTCCCATCTTGTGCCACCGCAACCAGAAGTGCGCCTTTATATTTTCCATACAGGCGTGTGCCATCAACCTGCACCAATGGCTTGCAGTGTCTAAATGCTGTAATACACGGATAGAAGCTTCAAAACATGCGATGGAGAACTCTTACACCATTCACCTCCTCACTCTCACGATAAATAAGGGGAGTTTTTGTTTGAACACGAGACCTTGGCATCTTCGCAGTTATTGCTTTCAACCATATTGGTAGAGTCTGGTAAGAAACTTCCCGATTGCCAAAAATTTTTGCGACAGATTTCTTGTTTGCCAACTAAGTCTTCCAGTAACTTACAGTGTAGTTGAACCTGGATTGAACCTCTGCAATAATAGGTTTCAGCTTTATCGATGGGTTTTCTTCAATCAATGACCTAATAGCATCTGCATCGTGTCTGTGTCCAACTTTAGAATGATCTTGTGAAATCATCTCCGTGGTGCATGTGTGTTTGCCATTGTATCTCCTGATCTTCCAACAACCTTTCTTTCGAATCAAGCTAGCTCGGATAAGCCAAACGCACCCTGCACCATACCCCTTGTATTTTGCATAGAATGTCTGCGGCTCAGAATCATACATAGTGTAATCAACTCCTCTAGGGATAGTGTAGCTCTTGATTGCGGAGATCACTGACTCTCTAGAACCAAATTCCATTCCGACACTAAATTCACCATCTTCCGCCGCAATGTTGCCTTCACCTACAATATGCAAACCACCGTTAGTCAGTCAAGGCAAATAAAAGAAATGGTAGTGGTAACTTTAATTAATAAACATAACATACCCATATTCGCATACTCAGGAAATTCCAGAGCATGCATGATTGCGAGATCCAGAGTTCGCATAAAAGACGGAACACCGAAGGGGTGCTGGTTTACAAGTGCATCTGCTTCATTTTGTACTTCCGAATTGCCTACATCGTCCTCATCATCGTTTTCGTCATCGACTTTGTAATTGGTTTCGAACTCCTCTTTACTGTCGTTGTTATCTTCTCCCCAATCTATATCCCCAAGCTCATCAACATTCACATCCTTGCCAATCGCATCTAGCCATGTATGATGTTCAAACTCAACGTACAACTCTATCGTCAGCACGTGAAATCGGGTTTGTTGATAAATATAGAACATCTGCTGCATACATGCATCGTCAGTAATGGACATTATTTGAAACTGTATCAGCCCACCAAATACTTGTACATGATTTCTATATAAAATGTTGCTTACCCTCTTTGAAATGTGACTTTGTATGTTCTCACAAAGACCATTCTGCAACTCTACAAAACTCGTAGTGCATAGAATAACAAAGAAAAATGGACATTCACAAACAAAAGTCACTCCTTCGTGTGTGTTTGGTATAATCTCACCGTTATAATATACTCGCAAATTTACAATACCTTCCATAACCTTAACTTCACATAACCCAACTTTTTGGATACTACTAATTGTAAAAAAGACTCACAAGTATGAAACATATAAAAGAAAGAGGAAGGGGAGTGGAAGTGAGGTATGAATTATGGATGGATTGGCTTTGGTATATATAGGTAAGACTCTCGATTAAAATATTTTTTCTATACAAAATGCAACCTGCGTTTTTCAGCTTTCAATAAAAAATGTCACACATTTAAAACGCAACATGCGTTTTGATTTTTCGAAAAAAAAGAACTCTTAAAATGCAATATGCGTGTTGTTTACATTCAAAAAAAAAAAAAGAAAAGATTAAAAATGAAAAACGCAACATGTGTTTTGTGTGTTTCAGAAACAAAAAGAAAAGAAAAAAGTGAAAAGTAAAATGTAACCTGCGATTTTCACTGACATTATAGTAGTGTAAATATTTTATGCACCTCTATTTCATTGAGTTACACCATAATTATTTCCATATGTAAAAAAATGAGCCATGGGCAAATGAATAAAAAAAAATATTTGTATAAAGTATAAACTTCTAAATTAGTTTATAAATTTTAAATTAGATATTTTAATTTTTAATAAATTTGTATTGAGAAAAGTTCTAAGCAAAATAGGTAACTAAGTCCAACCAAATTTATAATCTTCTTCTGTACACCCATGTTGTTGCTGCTACTTCTTCTCCTCTTTCTTTTTCCTCATCTTTTTCTTTCGTTATCATCGTCACCACCACCACCACCACTACCTCCTCCTCCTCTTCATCCTCCTTTTTTCATTTGAATTTCTTCTCTTCCTTCATTTTCTTCCTCGTCCATCTTCATCATCATCATCATCATCATCGTTATTGTTCTTTTCATTATTGTCGTCTTCTTCTTATACGTAAATAATATTGTTCATTCTCTTTCTAATTTTTACACTTATTCTGCTTACTTTCGCTACGTTATCTACCGATTTTTTCACTTTTTTTTAATCAAAATTTGTGAATCTGCAACCCAAGTTTTCATGAAATAAATTCTTTGTTCTATCACATCATTTAATTGAAAATTTGGTGTTAGAGTGAAGATATTTCAGTGTTATTCTTTAGAAATTATGTGTTGTTTTATATATCAGATATCTCGTCTTTTTCTTATACGTAAATGTCACTGTCCATTCTCTTTTGAATTTTGGTACTTGTTTTGCTTAATTTTGCTGCGTTATCTACAAATTTTTGCACTTATTCTCTTTTTCTGTTAAAATTTGTGAATCTGCAACTCAAGTCTTCATGAAATAAGTTCTTAGTTCTATCACATCATTTAGTTAGAAATTTTAGTGATAAAGTGAAGACATTTCGGTATTAGAGTGAAGACATTTCGGTGTTATTCTTTAGAATTTTATGTGTTGTTTTATATATCAAATAGTCAAATACGTTATCTTCTTCTTGTACGTAAATGACACTATTCATTCTCTTTCAAATTTTTGCACTTGTTCTGCTTAATTTCGCTGCGTTATATAATAAATTTCGATGCTATTTTTGTTTCTAGCAAGAATTCAATTCAATAAGTATGAACATACATTCATTCAATAAATAAGATTGCAACAATACAGACATGTTTATTTAAGTCTAATATGAGAAATAATGCTTCTAAAAGAAGAACTAAGAGTAACAAAAAAAGAAAGAAAGAAACAAAGAAGAAGAATAAGAAGCAAAAAAGATGCAGCATTAAAGAAGAAATTTTGGTGTCAAAATTAAGCAATTTATGTGTTATTGTTGATAAATTCGGTGCTTTTTTTCTGATAATTTCTACACAATTCAAAACTCTCCCTCCTCCCTCCTCCTCTTTTTCATCTTCTCCTTCTTATTTCATTTTCTTATCATTCTTCTTGTTTCATTCTTTTAAGAGGAATAAAACTAAAAAAAAAAAGAAGAAGAAAAAATCAGATAAAAAAGAAGAAATAACTGCAATAACACATGAGAAAGAAGATGAGAAGAAGAAAAAAAAATAAAACGCAGTAGTAGTAACACAAATAGAAGGAGGAGGAGGCAAAAATAACGCGCGAAAAAAGAAGAAACATGAAGAAGAAGAAGTGCAGGATTTCACACGTTGGTTGTGTGAGTGAGTTTTGTTGGGTTTGAACCAACTTAATTGGATTTAGTTATCAAAAAGACTTGAATGTGTAGCGAGACTCATTTGTATTAATTTAAAAGTTTTAGAAGAAATGTGTCCAAAATCATATAGGAAGTATATTTAGGATTTTTTGAAAAGTTTTAAAAACTACTTTTTTTTTTTTTTTTACTTTTGACTTATAAAAAGTCACATTAATGGTATTTGGTACAATTTTTTAAATATGTTTTTAACTTTTCGAAAAGTTGTTTAAGAGTTTTTGAAAAAGTAAAAAATTTTGATTTTTCAACTTCTCAAAAACTATTTTATCACTCATATTTATTAAACAATTTTAAAACAAATACTTGTATGATAATTTTTCAAACACAATATAACTTATGTATAAGCTGTTTTTAATATAAGTTTTTATATTTTAATTTTTTTCAAAAAAAATTTAATTAAATTGTTTATCCAAATTGACCTTTAGTATCACCCAGTATTATCAATATTAATCAGAGATTATTTCTTTAGAAACTTGTTTGGTAAGTCGGTGGCCGAACGGTTCGGGTTGTTATCCGGAGTGATGGTAGGGGCTCGTCAAGTCGCGGACTGCCAGTCAAGGGGTGCGAGGTCCCGAGCTCTTCGTGTAAAGGGGGGGGG
>NC_029785.2:11892297-11909355 GCF_000816755.2 Arachis ipaensis
TTTTTGGGCCAGGCCGTAACAGTGCCCCCACGCGCTAGTGGTAGTCGTGAGGACTATTGGCGGCGCGTTTTTTTTTCTCCCCACGTTGTCGCCAGATCGGCCGCCCGTGGGGGGGACGTGCCCCCCTGCGCGCGTGTCTTTTGGTTACTGAGGTAACCGTTCATCGCTTCGTTCTCCTGCTGAGCATTGAATGCTCATAATGGGTTGGGAAACCCCATGAACAAAGACTATTTTGCCCCCAGTCTTTTGCGCTTCCTGGGAGGCAGTTTTAAATAGTTAACCTCCCACTTTTTTTCTCTTTTTACGCTTTCGTCTCTTCCATTCCTTTGCTGTCTCCTCCCTCTTCCTTTGGGAATTCCAGCGTGTTGTTGCAGTTCTTCTTTGAGCATTTTCCTCTCATTCCTCCAGCTTCAACAAATTCAGGTAATCCTCCGGCTCCTCTCTTTTCTGCTCTGTTTATTGTGTGTTTGCTGTATCTGCTTAGTGTCCTTGCTGTTTTGCTTGGATTCTGTTGTTATGCGGCCTTTCGATGCTAGGTAGATATGTTAGGGGAGGGGTACCATTCCAGGGTAGGTTTTTAGATGACTTATGGAATAGATGTAGCTTTGGCCATGCTTGATCTTAACTGTTGAGTGGGGTAAACATGGTTTCTGGGTTTTATCCGGGCTCCCGACCTCATAGACTAATGGAGTGGTACCCCCACTGTAGGTATGCCTCGCGTCGTCTCCCGGACTTCTACCTCGGGTGCAAACTACAACCCCTACGCTTGGGTGACCTTAGACATAAAGGACTCGCCTAACCAGATGGATCTGGAAGAGCTGACGGAATTCCGGCAAGCCGAGTACTTATGTGGGGGGACAGACGAGGAGTCCAACTATGATACCTTCGTTCCTGCCCCCAACGAGCGGTTGTACGAAATCAACCTCCATTCTCCCCGGGTCGCCGACTGGATCTGGTTTTACAAGGCCATGTTCACCCAGGTCGGCGTTCGCCTACCCTTCTCTGACTTTCAGATGTCGCTCCTCAATCGGATATCCGTGTCGCCGTCGCAGCTCCATCCGAATAGCTGGGCTTCTATCCACTGTTTCGAGATGGTCTGTGAGTATCTTGAGCTGCCGGCGTCAGTGGATGTCTTCCTCTTTTTCTTCAACCTTACCAACCCTCCAAACAAGGAAGGCGAGAAAAGGGTTCCTTTCTTTCCGATCTGCCCAAGGTCGGAGGATATTTGGTCTGTTCGAGGACTCTTACCATGGTTTTAAAGACAAATTTTTTAAAGTTCGCCCCGCTAAAGGTCGCCATCCCTTTTGGTTATCGTTAGAGGGGGAACGCCTCATCCCAACTTATTGGAGTTTTGGGGCGGGGTGCAATTCTTTTATTAAGGTTACATACAAAGGGATGTCCCCTGTAAATAAGAAGATAGCTGATGTGTTGTTTGCTCTCTTTGGGAAGAATCCCGTGAACCCCCATCTCCTCATGGGTGAACGGGAGGCCGCCAGGAGCTATATCCGTGAGTCATTTTGTTTTGTGCTTGTATTGTTTATCATTACTTGTTTTACCTGATCTAGCGACTGATGTGTTTGTCTGTTTGCTGTAGTGGAGATGTCTGCCTCAGTAACGGGGCTTGAAGATTTGATAAAGACCTTCTTCGAGGACAGTGATGAAGAGAAGGCCGAAGAGAAAGATGCCGGGAAGTCGGAGGGGCCTTCCGGGGAGAAGGAGGATCAGGCTGTGCCCTCTCCCCAGGATACCGGTATGTCGGATAAGAACCCGGAAGGGGCGCAGGCTTCCCCCCTTCCCGAGGTGGTCGTTGGCGGGCATTCGTCCTCTACCCATCAGGAAGATGATGATGTGGAACTCATCCACACCCCTAAGAGGCGGAGGGCGTCTGCGAGCCCGGAAGGGACTCTCACCATTATGGAAAGGAATTTTGATGCTACAAAGTTTATTGACTTGCAGCTGATCCCTGGGACGGAGGAGCATTTTCATGGAACCGACCTGGCTGGACAGGCGAGGTGGATGTACCGGACTTTGCTCCGGGGGGCCGTGATAGCTCGAAAGGCTGAGTTCGAGTTGTCGGGAATGCAGGCTCTCCGGAGGAAGCTCGAATCCTCTGGCAAGGCAAACAATGATTTCAAGGTGCAAGTCGAGCTGCTCCAGAGCCAGTTGTCCGAGATGGGGGAGAAGCTCAAGGCTTCTGAGGAAAAAACGACATCTTCCGAGGAGAAATTGAAGACTTCTGACTAGACGGTGGCCCGTTTAGCCGAGCGGGAGATGACCCTGGAGAGCCAGCTGAATGCCGCTCAGGGTCGGGTGGCGGTCCTGGAGCAGGAGCGTGACCAAGCCGTTTCGTCGGTTAAAGTCGCTAAAGCCGAGGTCGAGGAGCTCAGGAAGAAGCTGAAAGCAACCAAAGAGCAAGGGAAGAACACGATCTCCATGACTGAGGACGCCCTGAAGGCCCAGGTGAAGATCGTGGCTCCCGATTTCGACACATCGGCTATTGGTGTCTTTAAGATGATCCAGGACGGCAAGATTGTCGATATGCCTAGAAAGTGATTTCTTGTAACTTTGGGTTGTTCTGGGTTTGATGGCCATTTCGTTGTGAACTTGTTACTTTATGTTTAGTTGGTCGTTTGGTCGTCTTGTCGTTATTGTTGTTTATCTTGTTTGGCGTTTTTATTTTTGTTACCGCCTTTTGGGGCGGGCTTATTGCTTGTGCCCGTTCTGCCGTTTGCGTTGGTAACCCGATTAGAACTGTTGTGGTTTTGTTTACGAAGCCGCTTGATATGGCCATGGTTCTGTTGGCTTCCCGGGGTGATCAGTCCCGGGTTGCCGTTTACGAGTGCGATTTCGTGAATTACGCATCGGGAGATAAAAAATGGAAGAATTTGGACAAGTAAGAATTAGTCGTTAGCTAGACAAGTCTATGAACACAATGGGCATTTGATAAAAGTAAATAATTGGGAATTAACATTTGATTAAGGCAAAATTCTACCCAGCTTATCAGGTCGCTTGGTCGGTAAGCCCAAGCTACAAGTAGAATCTCCTCAAGTTACCTGCGTTCCAAGTTCTCGGGATCTCCCTACCATCGAGTCTTTCCAGCTTGTAGGCACCTTTACCGAGCACTTCTTTGATCCTGTAGGGGCCTTCCCAATTTGCCGCGAGTTTTCCTTCTCCTGGGGTCGGTAAACCGACGTCGTTGCGTCGTAGGACGAGGTCTCTTTCCTCAAAATCCCTCCTGAGGACTTTAGTGTTGTAGCGCAGAGCTATTCTTTGTTTTAATGCCGTTTCTGACAAGTGGGCCATCTCTCTGGTCTCTTCCACCAAGTCCTTTTCTACCGCTTCGTCTACTCCTGCAAGTAGTAGCCGTGGGCTCGGTTCGCCGATTTCGACGGGTATCACTGCGTCGACCCCGTATGTTAGGCGAAAAGGGGTTTCCCTTGTAGAGCTTTGTTTGGTTGTTCGGTAGGACCAGAGGACCGACGCGCCTTTTTTGTTGTCTAAGCGCTTCTTGAGGCCGAGTAGGACGACTTTGTTTGCGGCCTCCATTTGCCCGTTTGTCTGGGGATGTTCCACCGAGGAAAACTTCTGTTTTATCCCTAGGCCGGTGAGGAACTCTGTGAACTTCTTGTCAGTGAATTGCGTCCCATTGTCCGAAATGACGACCTCCGGGATACCGAAACGGGTTATCACCTGTCTCCACATGAACTTCCTGCAATTGGAGGAAGATATGCTGGCCAGTGGCTCGGCCTCTATCCATTTGGTGTAGTAGTCGATGGCGACTATCAGATATTTGACTTGTCCTGGGCCAACCGGGAAAGGTCCTAAAAGGTCAACTCCCCAATGAGCGAAAGGTCGTGTAGACGTCAGCAGGCTTAGCTCGGAGGCCGGCGCCTTGTGGAAGTTGGCGTGTTGTTGACACTTTATGCACTTTCTAACAAATTCCCTGGAGTCTTTCATCATTGATGGCCAGTAATATCCGGCTCGGATGAGCTTCCTCGCCAGGGCCTTGCCCCCGATGTGGTGGCCGCAGCATCCCTCGTGGACTTCTCTAAGTACATAGTCCGTCTGGTCGGGGTGTAAGCACTTCAACAGGGGTTGGCTGAGCCCCTTTCTGAACAGTTGCCCTTGTATGATTGCGTATCTGGCTGCCTCCCTTCTCAATGTTTTGGCCATCTTCTCATCGTCAGGTAACTTGCCAAGTTCCAGGAAGTTCGTGATGGGGTCCAACCAGGAGGGGCTTGACTCCGTCAAATGGAGGGCGACGGTTGGTTCTTTCACCATGCCCTGGATGAGAGACCGGTTACCCGCTCCTGGCTTCGTGCTTGCCAGTTTGGACAGGAGGTTTGCCCGTGTGTTCCTTTCTCTTGGAACGTGTTGGACCGTGACCTCTTGGAACTCTCTTGTCAATTCTCTCACCTTTTCCAAATATTTTTGTAGAAGGGGGTCCCTGGCTTGATAGCTTCCGTTTACCTGTGAGGTGACGACTTGTGAGTCGCTGCATACCTCCAGCCTTGCTGCCCCGACCTCCCGAGCTAACGTTAGTCCACCTAAGAGGGCTTCGTATTCCGCTTGATTGTTCGACACAGGAAACTCGAACTTGGTCGATTGCTCGTAAATGACCCCCGCCGGGCTTTCTAAGATGACCCCGGCTCCCCCGGACGTCTGGTTGGAGGCCTCGTCTACGTGGAGCCTCCACCGTGTGCTCGCTTCCTCGGGGGGATCACCGGTCACCTCTACCAAGAAATCTACCATTGCCTGTGCCTTAATCGCATGCCGGGGCTCATACTTCAAGTCGTATTGGGAGAGCTTGATGGCCCAGGTCATCATCCTGCCGGCCAAATCAGGTTTTTGGAGTACTTGGCGAATTGCTTGATCCGTCCTCACGACTATACAGTGACCCTGGAAGTATTGCCTCAACCTTCGGGAGGAGGTTAAAAGTGTCAGCGCTAGTTTTTCCAGTTTGCTGTACCTCAGCTCTGCTCCTTGTAGAGCCCTGCTTACGAAGTAGATTGGTTGCTGAGCTTTCCCTTCTTCTCTTACGAGCACTGCTGCAAGTGCTTCCTCTGTTACTGCTAGGTAGAGGTAGAGTGGCTCTCCGGCCTTGGGCTTTCCGAGCACCGGAGGCGTTGCTAGGATCTCCTTGAAGTGGTTGAATGCTTCCTCACACGCTGGGGTCCATTCGAATGCTATCCCCTTTTTCATCAGATTGAAGAAGGGTAGGGCTTTTGCTGCCGATGCGCCTAGGAAGCGGGATAACGCCGTTAGCCTTCCCGCCAACCGTTGGATGTCTTTGATACAACACGGGCTTTTCATCTGGAGTATCGCTTGGCATTTTTCAGGATTGGCCTCTACTCCTCTTTGGGTGATCATGAATCCCAGGAACTTCCTGGCTTCCATTGCGAAGGCACATTTGAGCGGGTTGAGCCTCATGCCGTGTTGTTGGAGGGAGGCGAACACGCTCCCCAAGTCGCTCAGGAGATCGTCGGGTCGTGTGGTTTTCGCGAGGATGTCGTCCACGTAGACTTCTACTGTCTTGCCTATGAGCTCATTGAATATCTTGTTCATCAGTCTCTGGTATGTGGCGCCGGCATTTTTCAGACCAAATGGCATCACCTTGTAACAATAGATCCCTCCTGGCGTTATGAACGCCGTTTTGTCTTCGTCGGGTCGGTGCATCGGTATCTGATTGTACCCAGAGTAGGCGTCCATGAAGCTCAGATACCGGTACCTCGCCGCTGCGTCGACGAGTGTGTCAATGTTGGGTAGGGGATAACAGTCTTTCGGACATGCCTTGTTGAGGTCGGAATAGTCTACACACATTCTCCACCTCCCACTGTGTTTTTTCACCAAAACCACGTTCGACAGCCAAGTCGAGTAGTCCAGTTCTCGGATGAACCCTGCTTCAAGTAGGCTGGCCGTCTGCCTGGCCACCTCCTCTGCCCTTTCTTGTGACATCTTTCTCCTCCTCTGGGCCACTGGCCTGGCCTCCGGCTTGACGGCCAGATGGTGTGACATGAGCTGGGGATCTATCCCTGGCATATCGGCTGGTGTCCAGGCGAAGAGGTCGGCATTGACTATGATCATCTCCATCAAAGGTTCTTTTAATTCGTGGGGGAGGTTTCTGTTTATGAACGTGAACTTCTCGTCCCCATCGCCGACCCTAAATTTTTCCAAGTCCCCTTCTGGCTCAGGTCTGGGCTTGTCATCTATCCTGGCATCCAGGTCGGCAAGGAAAACCCCGGATGCTTCTTTTGATTTTTTCCTAAGAGAGAGGCTGGCGTGGTCGCAAGCGACTGCCATTTCCAAGTCTCCTCTGATGGATCCTACGGATCCGTCATCAGTAACAAACTTCATTACGAGCAGTTTCATGCTAATCGCTGCCCCGAGGTCATTTATAGTTTTTCTCCCTAGGATGATATTGTAAGCAGTGGAATCTCGTAGGACAACAAAATCGGCCATTACCGTCCTTCGCCTCTGTCCTTGTCCAAGGGAGGTCGGTAGTGAGATGATCCCATCTGGCTTGATGAAGTGATCACCCAACCCTACCACACCGTGCTGGTGGGTCGCCAGGTCGGTATCACGCAGTCCCAAGGCGTCGAAGACGTTGCGAAACATGATGTTCGAGTCCGCCCCCGTGTCCACTAGGATCCGTTTGACGAGTCCGGTTCCGACTCTGGCCGTGATAACCATGGGGGGACTTTCCAGTACCTCGTCGAACTATTGGTCCTCAGGGCCGAAAGAGATGGATGGGTGTCCCCGGGAACTCCTAGCAGATGAGGAGGAGACCGCCAGGACCTTGGCGTCTTTTTTCTGCGCCGATTTCGACCTCGGGGCGGAATTCCTTGCTGTCACTACATTCACCACCGTGAGACCGTGGTCGTCTCCCTCTGGTTCTTGACGTCGTCTTGTCGCCCGGGACCTGTCCTCACCCTCGTGATCCCGATTCCGTCTCCTCGGTTCCCTTATGAGGTGGGAGAAGTCGGCAAGCTTTCTGTCCCTGATTGCTTGCTTCAGGGCATCCTTTAGGTCGAAGCAGTCTTGGGTCTTGTGCCCATATCCCTTGTGATATTCGCAGTAGAGGTTTTTGTTTCCCCCCGTCCTGTCCTTCAGAGGTCGGGGCCTCGATAGTATCCCTTCTCGGCTATCTGCTGGTAAACTTCCGTGATCGGTGCCGCGAGGGGGTGTAGTTGGTGAATTTCCTGACTCGGGGGAATGGTTTTGTCATCTTACTCGAACCGCCGTCCCTACGATTGGATTTTTGACGGTTTAGAATTTCACAAATGAATTCTCGTTGCAAGTATAGTTTCCTTTTTTATGCTTCTCTCCACTTGTATGCTTCCTTCCTTGCTTCCTCTGATTCATGCCTAGTTTCAACCTGAGGTTACTAGCAAACACATCAAGGCATCTTATGGAATCAAAGAAGAACTAGAATTCATCAAAATAAGGCTTAAAAAGCATATTTTTACACTTAAGCACAATTATGGAAGAGATAACAAAACCATGCTAATTCTTAGGCTAAATGTGACAAAAGGTTATCAAAAATACTCTAAATTCAATGCAAAACAAACCGTCAAATTGGGGTTTGTCAACCTCCCCACACTTAAACCTTAGCATGTCCTCATGCTAAAATAAGAAGGAACTAAGGGTTATGACATTTATTGAATGCAACTAAACTATATGAGTCCTATCTAAATGCAACTATCTAAAGCAATTGGAAATGCTTAGTTCAAACAAATCAATTCCCAAGAGAGCATGTGTAAGCACAAGAGCTAGGCATATAGGAACTAAGTCCAAACCACAATTGTATTGAATTGTCAAAAAGAGTTCAAACTTGCAAGAATATAGATAATATAGGTGAATACATGTAATTGAACTTTTGAACCCTCACCGGATGTGTATCCGCTCTATTCACTCAAGTGTTTAAGGGTTAATTCACTCAATTCTCTGCTAATCATGTTTTCCAAAATTTGATTTTCTTCTAACAATCAACACTTATTCAATGCGTGCATACATTCATCATGAGGTCTTTCATTTAGGTTGTAATGGGGTTAGGGTCAAGGTAGGATCATTTATGGTCAAGTGGACTAGGATTTGAATCTTTGATTAGCATAGACTTTCCCACCTAACCTATTTAATGACCTATACAAATGCGAGCTATTCTAACTACCCATTCTTCACTTTTTCTTACATACTCATGCATTTTTTTTTCATTTCTCAACACTTATGCATTGATTCTTAGTGAGCTTCACTTTGGGGCATTTTGTCCCCTTTTTTTTTATTATTTTTTTTCTTCAGTGTATTGCCCCTTTCTATCCCGTCCAATGTTCCCAAGCCTCACCAACTTGAATAATACACACTCTCACTAGCCTAGGCTAATCAAAGATCCAAACAAGGACTTTTCATTGGTTTTCCGCCTTAGGCTTGTAATGTGCTAAAATAAGAATAAGTTGGTTAAGCATAGGCTCAAAATTGGCTAACAATGGAGAGTAAAAGGTTGGCTATTTGGGTAAGTGGCTAATGAAAGAATGGCCTCAATCATATAAATGCACAAACACAAGAAATAAGTGGACATATAGAATCAAGCAAATTAAGGATCACAATCATGGAAAGAGAACAATTTCACACAAGAATGGAAAATAATTGGTTATAAAATGTAACCACATCAATAGGCTCAAGTCTCACAAGCTTGTGTTCTCAATTCAATACATGCTTCACAAGGTATGAAATTCAAGCAAGTTTCAAAAATTCTTTTTCAATCAATTGGGTTAATGCCCTATATTTAAACTCCTTGAAAAATCTCAATGTTTGACTAAGCATTGTTGTGATTGAAAAGTTCAAAAATTTCCTTAGTTCACCCTTTCCTTTTTCACTTAGAACCAATATATTATGCAAAAAGGGTGCCTATAATGCTTCATGGGTTATGGATGCGGGCAACACCAAGCCAAAGGGGATGTTATTCACTCATTTGACTAGGGAGGCCAGGACTTGGCAGATGATCTTCGTCCACTACGTCCTGCCTACCACCCACTTTTCTGAGGTCCCCATGGAGATGCTTCTGCTGATCGGGTGTGTTATGGAGGGGAAGGATGTCTCCTTCCCTAGACTTATCCGACAGTGCATGTGGCGGGCGCATATTCGTGGCCTACTTCCATTTCCTACACTGGTCACGAGTATGGCAGCCTTAGCTGATGTCCCGTGGTCAGATGATAATGTGCGACCACCACCAGCTGATGCAGATGACAGGGAGGTTACTATCCCCTGGGGTGTTTGGGTGCACGAGAAGCCACCTGCTAGACGTCGCTCTCGGGCTAGAGCTGTCGTAGGGACACCTTCACCACCAGCCCCTACAGCTGGCCCATCATCTTCGACACCCGCAGCTCCTTCACCATCTACAGACCCTCCAGCAGCACCTGAGCCTACCTATGAGAGATTGCTAATTGGTTTGGAGTGCACTAAGGCTAGTCTTTGCTTGGGAGTTGGCTAGGACTTGTGGCTCAAGTCAATTCATCCACTTGACTTCCCTTTAATTAGTGAGGGTTAACTAAGTGGTAGCAATGAACAATTCTCATCACAATTGAAAAGGATAACTAGGATAGGACTTCTAGTTCTCACACCTTTCCAAGAGCCTTTTATAGTTTTTAGTTTATTTTCATTGCCATTTACTTTTCATGCTCCCTATCCAAAACCCCAAAATAACTCATAACCGATAACAAGACACTTCATTGTAATTCCTAGGGAGAACGACCCGAGGTCCAATACTTCGGTTTATAAATTTTAGGGGTTTGTGCTAGTGACAAACAACTTTTTGTATGAAAGGATTAGTGATTGGTTTAGAAACTATACTTGCAACGAGAATTCATTTGTGAAATTCTAAACCGTCAAAAATCCAATCGTCACGTGTTCCTTTTGTTTTTCTCCACCATCGTAGTGCCGGGTTTGGTTGTAGGGGGGTTGTCGTTTGTTGGCAGCCATGACTCGGCTGACTTCCTCGTCGTTGATATACTCCTTAGCCACGCACTGGATTTCTTGCATTGTCCAGACTGGCTTTGTGGTAAGGTGCTTCCTGAAGTCCTCATTCAGGAGCCCATTCGTCAAACACAAACTCGCCACCGAGTCTGTTAACCCGTCAATTTCCAAGCACTCGTCGTTGAAACGATCCAAGTATTTTCTGGTCGGCTCCCCGGCTCTTTGGGTCACCCCTAGCAAATTGATCGGGTGCTTGGCTTTGGCGATCCTGGTTGTGAACTGAGCCAGGAAGGCATGGCTGATGTCGGAGAATTGGGTCACCGAGCCCTGCGGGAGGTTGTTGAACCACCGTATTGCAGGTCCCGCCAGGGTGACCGGGAAAACGCGACACCTTACCTCATCTCCCACTCCTTCTAAGTTCATCCTGGCCTCGAAGGCCGTTAGGTGCTCCAGGGGGTCTTGCGTTCCATCATACCTCATATCCGTTGGCTTGTCAAAATGTTTTGGCAGCCGGACCTCGAGTATGGAGCGGTGGAATGGGGTAGCCCCTATTATCACGGGTCCCCGAGTATTCGTTCTCCCATCGTCGTTCTCCCGATGAGCGTCTTCGTCGTCCCGGTTTGTGGTACGCCGCCCCTCACGTCTAGTGTAAATGACAGGGTCGTGACGTCTTCTCGTGCGCCCTCTCCCCCCGGTGCTTTCTGACTCGACCTGGGGGCTAGGCGTGCGCCGGGAGCGGCTCCTAGAGCGAGAACGGGAGTGACTCTGTTCTGGGGTGCGTTGGTCGCATTCTCTATCTGCTAATCGGCGCTCTAAGTCTTGCATTCTATGGCGTAGCTCTTGCATTATTCTGGCGTGGTTGTCCCCGGTCCCCCTAAAGGGGCGTCTCTCATGTGATTGGGTTGCGTCCCTCGGGGGTGATCTCGGATGTTGTCGGGTTCCCGTCCCGGCGGCATCGCCTCCGGGTACGGCCTCGCGGCCTGTCTCCGTTTCGACCAGCACGAAGTCCATGGACGAGTCCCCACAGACGGCGCCAATGTTCGGTAAGTCGGTGGCCGAACGGTTCGGGTTGTTATCCGGGGTGATGGTAGGGGCTCATCAAGTCGCGGACTGCCAGTCAAGGGGTGCGAGGTCCCGAGCTCTTCGTGTAAAGGGGGGTGCCACCTGCAAAGACACTCCAACGCTCTTGTCAGTAAATGTGCAGGCGGAAGGGGTGATGTGATATGTGACGTACCTCGGGGGAAGAGCCAATCTTCCCCTTATATATTGTCAGAGGTGGGCCCTGTGAAGGCAGGCCCATTATTCCTGAGACGTTTCCTTCACAGCCATGGGTGAGCTGTCACGGACGCGTGTTCGGGTCGACGATGGAGCGCCCTACCCCCGACCGTCCGGGTTGGGTGGAGCTCGGGTCGGCCCAAACCAGCAGAGGGTTTGGGTCAGGCCGTAACAAAACTAATAACGTCGTTCATAGGATAACAACGATGCATGTTTACACCGGGATAATATTGGAAAAGAAAATTGATTAATTTTGACTTACAAAAATTTAATAAAAGAGTATAAACTTATCTTCATTTTAAGTTTAAACAATACTCGCATAAGTTTAAATAATTGGTATACCATTAAATAATTTTTTATCATAGTAATTTTTTACAAATCTAAAATCATGCAGCATATATGCTTTGTTATATTCAAAATATAACAATAATATAAAAGTTCAAATATGTGGTTCCCCTCTCTTCCTTCTACTTCCAAGGCCTTAATTGGCTCTTCATGTGTTATTGTAATTATTTTTTTTGATAGAATTTTTTATTTTTTTATTTTATTTCTCAAAAAGAAGAAGAGAAGAAAGAAGAAAAGGTATTATTTTAAATTATGTAGAATTTATTAAAAAAATAATACCAAAATTTTTTAATCCTACAGTATTTTCTTTTTTATTAACTCCTTTAAAAATAAAAAAATTGATAAAATGATAAAATAAAATTCCCATAAAATTCTATATTTTCTCAATTTAAACTGTCTTTTTTTTAATGCATGTATAATGCTTACCGCCACTATGAAACAATTCTCTTACTGTCACCGGATATAGCCACACATCATTATATCCGCAAATCGTTTTCTTACAAGTTTGTGTTGTATTTTGTATTTTTTTTTTATCATTCGATTGCCAATAAAATTTGTAGATGTATTTTTTTCTTTTTTTAATTTTGTCCTTTGTGTAAATGATATACGATATACGTAAGTCTTGCCAAACATTTTGCATGAGTGTTACCCAGCAAATGTTTACCTTCTTGCACATTGATGGGGTTGCCTTCCCGCTGTTCGAGTCCTTTTGCACAGATCTTGGTGTTCCTTCACTGGGTCGTGGCCGTTTTATGTTCCCAGTTGTCAACGGTGGCGTACGGAATAATTTTCTCATGATGCATTCGTTGTCTTTTATAGATGGAGTACTTTTCTCGACTGAATCCGGAGCTATGGGTGTTGCATTTACGATACCTGACCCAACTTTCATGGGCTGTAGGGTTGATTGTTCATCCTTCTCCTCGTTGGAGTCCAATAGCACCATCGTGCTTTCATGGCTTGCATCAAGTGTACCAGTGTTCTTTTCAAAGTCTTTTTGTTGAAGTGCACACATTATACCATTTAAGATACGTGATATGTACAAGAAGAGTGATACACTTGACCGAGTGGTTAAAACCTAACCTCAACTTTTTTAACCAATCTCCTGATAAAGTCCTTCACAATGACACCAATTTTGGAAAAGGACCAGTCATCTTGGCCCTGCTCTTGAACCTCATTTACAGCGTTGATATCGTCCACCTTTGGAGAGTCATATGGGATTTGTGATCCAGGTTAGGCTCCACCAAATAGCTGTGTGGTATATACTAAATGTCATAAATGTAACTTATCTAACCTACTGTGGATGTCAATCGTCGGAGGTTGATTGTTGAGCTTTGTTGCCCATTGTTCTTTGTGTTTTGAGTAATGGTGGGTTTGAACGGTGGTTGGGGTTATTTATTGAGAACACGTTTGGTTAATGTTGATGGCTACGTGATCGGTTTGTGTTGGGGAAGTTGGGAAGCATTGGTGGAGTCATGGGGATTCATTTTAGACTTCTCTTTTAGGTAGAATCTTTCACCAGTAGGGATCTTTGTATACTGGATCGTTAAGGCTGCGTTTATTTTTGTAGACAGAACACAAAGACATGGACAATACATATGTAAAACGTGTTTGGACAGAGAGACATAAACACTAGACATAGTGTCTCTGGGACACTTTTTTTTTTGTGTCCACTTCTAAACGAAGGACACTGATGATGGACACGGAATTAGAAGGTGAACATGGGATTTTTAATGAAAATTTTTCCCTTTTTGTCAATAGATTTTTTTCATTATTCCACTATTACCACTTATTATTATCTTGTGAAAAACCCTAACCTTAGCTTTTTTGCACCGTCGTTTTCAGGTAATCTCTTCTTCTTGCTCTCTCTTTCTATTCTTCGTCTTCTTCTTGCTCTTTCTGTCGTCGTCTTCACTTCATTCTGTTCTTCCTCTTCTTTCACTTCTTTCGCAGTAATATCTTCTTCTTGCTCTCTATTTTTGTCTCTTTCTTCTTCTTTTTTCTAATTCTGTATCTTCTTTTCTCTTTCAGATTCTGTATCTTTTTTTTCTGATTCTTTTCTTGGTTTTTTATCTTCTTTTCTTTTCTGATTTTGTATCTTCTTCTCTCTTTTTTTTATTTTTCATTGGTTTTTTTTGTACAGTTAGTCTAATATCAATATTTCAACAGCCAATTACTGCTTGTTCTTGTTACAATTTTTGGAAGCCTGTTCTTCTCTTTATCAGTCACATAACCAGGTATTACTCTACCTCTCCCCTTATTGCTTTTTATTTTTGTTTTTATTTTTCTATTCAAAATAATTTTGTTCTTCTTTGTCTTCATTTTTTTTTTATGATTTTTCAATCTAAAAATCATATAAGAAGAAGAGCTACATTCTTTTCTTTGACAGAATCTTAAATGTTTGCAATGATAGTGTGAATGAATGAATAAAAAAATTGTCTTGAATTTTAATATGTTGATGTATTTTGTTCATAATAAAAGAATGAATGGAAAAATTGTATTGAATTTGTCTCTTGTTATTTGTTTGAACTGAAAAATAAAATAATTAGTGAGTTATGTTGTTGTTGCTCTTATGGCTGCTATTCTTATTGTTGCTGATAATTTTGAGTATGTGTTAATTATATAAGTTATTTTTTATTTGTTGATTAGGGAAGAATGGAACCATTGGACCGCTCTAAGCAATTTAGACGATTTTATTTTATGATTCAGGCTGAGTTTGAAGCAATTACGATATTAGTTTTAATGTTTGCATTTTTTTATTTGATAAATAGGAGAAGGGGATATTTGTTGATTAGGAATAGAGAAATTAATACTAATCCCTTAAGACGGAATGTATTAAATCGCATAATAGGAGAGAGTGATAGAAATTGTATTTGGGAATTAAGGATGGGCGTAGATGCATTAGGAAGATTGTGTGAGTTACTAAAAGTTCAAGGTGGATTAAGAGATGAATGTCGTATAAGTATACCTTAGCAAGTGATTACATTTTTAATAATACTAGCTCATTATAAAAAGAATTGCACGGTTCAAGTTAGATTTTATAGGTCAGGAGAAACAATAAGTAGATATTTCAACAAGGTGTTATCCTCAATCATATGTGTCCAAACTTTATTTTTTGCAAAAAGTTGTTCCTGTTCCAGATGACTGCATAGATCCCAGATGGAAATGGTTCAAGGTAAATGTAGTGAATAATTGAGGTAGTAGTTTTGTATAGTCTATAATCTTATATAGAATTAGTCTTGACACTTTAATTTCTTTGGTTTAGGGTTGTCTAGGAGCATAGATAAATCATGATACCGAACAAGAAAGGGTAAAATATCAACTAATGTCCTAGGCGTATGCAATCGAGATATGAAGTTTGTCTGCGTACTTAGTGGATGGGAAGGATCCACTTGGGATTCAAGAATCCTTAGAGATGCCATTTCACATCGTAATAACCTCAAAATACCAATTGGTATGTAATTCTTAATTTTTAGGTCACAAAAACATTTCAATGTTTTTAGTTCATACAATTTCCTTAGTCCTTATAATGTATCTCTTTCAATTTATAGGAAATTACTATTTAGTGGATGCAGGTTATACTAATTGCAAGGGATTTCTAGCACCATATAGGCATACTCGATACCATGTACAAGAATGGGCTCATTGTAGAAATGCTCCTAGGAATTTTCGAGAATATTTTAACAAGAAGCACTCTTCGGTTAGGAACATTATTGAGCGATGTTTTGGTTTACTGAAAAAGAGATAGGAAATTTTGAGGAGTCCTTATTTCTACAAAATTAAAACACAAAATAGAATAATTATTTTTTGTTGTCTACTGCAAAACTTTATTCGGCTTAATATGGAATTTGACCCTGAAGAGAACACACTACTTGAGGAGGAGCAAGTGCTTATTGGAGAGGAGCATGGTGGTGACGAAGATGGTAATGATGACATGATTGAGAGTGTAGAGGACAGTAATGAATGGACTGCTTGGTGAGACAATTTAGCAAACGAAATGTACAACAAGTGGATGAATTGTCAAATCAATTAGTTAATTTATTTGTTGTATGTGTGTTTTATTAGAATCTTTCAATTTGTTTGGTTGGACATTTGTTGTAAGACCTAATTGTGAAACTTTAATTATGTGAACTACATGTAGCACTAAATGTATTCTATTTTATAAGTTATTACAATGATGACATCATGTATATGTGATGTTTATTTGAATTTTGATTGAGTTAATCTAGATTATAGGGACAAATGGACAAACATGTCTGGACTGATGAAGAGGTAGAGGCATTTGTCGGTTTTATAGAGGAGCTTGTTATTGAAAGAATAAGAGCTTATGCGGGTTAGTTTAGACCTGAATCTTTTAAGAAGCTTGCTACAAAAATGAATGAGAAATTTTTAAATGGTAGCTTTCAAATAAGTCATTGCAAGAATATGATTAAAAAGCTAAAAAAGAAGTATCAATTTGCAGCTGACATGGCAGCTTGTAGCGGTTTTGGATGGGATAATGTGAAGCAATGTGTGGTTATGGACAACAAAGAGATCCTAGTTGCATATTTGATGGTTGGTTTACTAGTTTGAATTTATTGAATTATTTATATTTTGTTCAACATCTATTTCCGTCCTTCTATGATATTATTGTAATTCCTTTCCCTAGAAAGAAGGACAAAGGTTGTATACTCCAGGGAAGCCCTTTCCCCTTTATTCGCGTTTGGAGAAAATATTTTTGTAAAGAAAGAGCAAGTGGAGTGGATGCTGTAAGTGGCAATATGCCAATGACGCTGAAGAAAAAGTACAAAAAGATGGAGATGAAGAAATGGATGACGAAGAATTTTTTATGTTTAACTCAAATTATGATTTCAGTGAATCTCTTCCCCAACAATCTAATTCTATGGCTTCATTTTCTGAGAGGAAACAAGGAAAGAAGCCACACCCATCTAAGGCGACAAAGGACACCAACATGATGAAGGAGCTAACTGAGACCCTAAAATATGTGTTTGATCAACAGGGAAAGCGTTTGGATGCATTTGCTCAGACTATGATAAACACTTACATGAAGAAAAAAAGGTTGGTGACATGCTTAGCGAGCTTGGCTTCACAGATGACAAAATTATTTCTATTGCACTTAAGTTCTCCACAAATCCTCAGGTGGAGAAAACCTTTTGGTCACTGGGACATAATCAGAAAGCTAGATTTGTCAGAGCTATATTGCATAGTTAGAATTAGGGGTGGCAACGGGGTGGGTAGAAGCGGGTTTTTGCTCTACCCGACCCGACCCTATCCCGTCCTACAATAACGCGCATAGAACCTGCCCGCTCCTACCCACGGGTAGTAAAAAGTTGAACCCTAACCCGTCCCACGGGTACCCACCCCTATAATTATTAAAATTCAATAAATAAAATTAAATTTAAAAATTTATATAACCATCATCACATACATAATATAAATTAAAGTAAAAATTTAAATATGATACAATATTATTAA
>NC_029785.2:11909973-11916026 GCF_000816755.2 Arachis ipaensis
GCGGGGCGGGTAATTACCCGCCCTGAGCGAATAGGGGCAGGGTGGGTTCCCACGGGTTCGGGTGGTGTTGCCATCCCTAGTTAGAATTAGAGTTAATCTCTTTTCAAGAAACAAATCATTGAAATTAGTATTATATTTTATGTGTAATTTGTGTGTTAGGATGTGACATGTGATACATTTAATTAATGTACGTCAGTTTCAATTGTGTTTCAATTATGTATAACTCTAATTTATTTATGATAAATAGTACAAAATTACAAAAAAAAAAGTATTGGTAATAGAATACGATATATTTTAGGTAACAATATACAACACACAGATCTTACACAACTTTTCAAGATCTAAACTTAATGACATTACACAACTTTTCTAGATCTAAACTCAATGAACTCCGTGTGTAGCACATCATGTCGAAGTCATTGGCTTCAATCACCATATCCAAGCATGTTTCTTGAATAATAAAATAAACAAAAACATAAAATTCTATGACAGAGTATTTTCATATTTTATGATATATATGACATCAAACTAATTTAATTGATTTCAATTCTCAAACAAGGAAAGATTAAACCACAGAAAGATGTATTCTCTCTCGCATTCCAATCAAAAGAAATACCTAATCTGCTATTTTCCAAAGGGAAAAATAGAAAATAAATTAGAGAAAGAGGAAGAGGCTTTTCCTTGTCACTGTTCACGTTAATTTCACAATTATGTTATTTGCAAAACAAGATCACTCGCAATTATACTAGAAAGAAAATGAATGCTTTCATGGCCAACCATATTTTGGTTCAAAGGAAATACTTTGAAAAATCTGAAACAAATAAGTCCATTTTTTCATCTTTACTCAATTGTCTTTAAAAATATTGTGGCACAACATAATTTCATGCTCAAACCAATGAAAACACAAAAACACATGGTACATGATAGATCAAGATAAACCAATGAGATAGAAAATCATCAATAAAGCTTCCCTGAAATAGAATTTAAATGTTAGTACTTAAACATTTTATATAGATCGGAAAATACACACAAGTTAATACTAATTCCTGAATTCCATTGTATTGCTCGTGCCTTAGCAAATACACTTTATGCATCTTCAATGAAACTAACAACATCTAAATACAAACACAAATAAGAAAAGAGAGTTAGCAAGCATTACGGTGATATTCAACATCTTTCGAAGCTTCCTCCTTACACAACATGTATAACAACAGCAAGACAAAACCAATGAATATGCCATCAATTCACCACATACATCTCCAGAAGTTGAAAGAACACAACTAAAATTAAAGTAACGGGACCTCAATAATCTTTTGAGTATTTCAAATTAACTGATTGAAGAAGTACATACAGTGAGAAGTATTTGCATTCATCATAACTGGATTGAAGAAAATGCAGACAATTCCCCCCTTCTTTTCTCTCTCTAAATGTTCAGTTCAATTAATGAAATTAAGATTTCAAATTGCATCAGAATTGCTTCTCACAAAAGTATTGGTAACAAGGGAAAGATACTAGGTACAAAATTAAAATTGAAGCCAAGTATATAACTTTAAGATTGATATAAACTTGACAAAATTACACTCTAAACTTGTTGGAAAGAAATATATAAAAAGAGACTGCAAGAACCATTTGAAAAGAAATAGCACATGGATGTAGATTCATCACATTTAGTGTTAGCAGTGCTGGAATAGATTATGACCAACTTACATATGAGCCTGCTTTTTGCAACAATGGCAATCTTTGAAAATGTTCTACAAGGATAGAAAAATATCTTCATACCTGCAGATCAACTACCATATTTAATATTTATTACTTGAGAAGAAAAGTATAGCAAAATTGGAGAGTTCTCCTGTAACCTTCTCTTTTTATTAAAAAACACACTGTCGAAAGAAAGAGAGGATAGACTCGATGAGACTACATATTGGAAATTATTCAAGCATAATTCAACATGCAAAGTAAGAAAAAAAGAGAAACGAAGCTTCCACAATTAACAAACTTCCTCTAGCAGTAGTCTCGTTCAAGGTTAAGGGAAAAATAGACTTGTAGTAACAGTATATAGCCAACTTTATCAATTAATTTTCAATCTAATTTGATTTACTTGTCTTTTTTTTCATCAAATCAAGGGTTTGGAAATATCTTGTGCAAATCTGATGAAAATCAAGCAGGATAAAACTTAAAAAGAGAAGGTTCAGAACAACAGCTAAGAGGAGAAAGAAGAGAGATCGAGTTGGCAGAAACAGAAGACGAGTTGGCAGCGGCGCGGGAAACAGGCAACGTCGAGCAGGTGGAACAAGATTCATTCCTCCACTGTTCTTGAGGAAGGGTTAGGGCGGTAGCCAAGGAGTGCGAGATAGAGATAGTGAGAAGTGGGTATGAAAGTTTGAAAAGATATGTCTATTTTAGTAATTTTATATCATATTTTAGTCATGTTCATGTTTATCCAAACACAATACTAGACTTTATTTTAGTGTCTTGTCCATTATATCCAAACACATTACATAAAGAGCAATTTTTAGTGTTTCTGTCTTAGTGTCTTTGTCTCAGTGCCATGTTCTGTCCTGTCCACAAAAACAAACACAGCCTAAAAGCTTTGTTCCGTTCCCAAGTATGAAACTTTTGAGCGCTCCGATACAATGAAATTTTCTTTTTCAATCAATTATTCAGATACGGTTATGGTCAAATTCATAAAGTCCTAATAAAAGGCTTCCATTCTATAGCAATTTTTGACCAAACTTTCATCTCACAGCGAAATATGCGTGCTTTATTTTTAATGATTTATCTAGTTGTGGCATGAGATTCGGAGCTATAGATGCTATAGGGGTAATGACATTCTCGTGTAAAATGTATCCATTGGAACTACACCAAAATATTTAGGATCTAGTTTGTTCGTTTTGAAAGTCCTTAATGTCCCCACTTTCCGTTGTATTAATTTATTTGTGTGCACATTTAAAATGTTTTTATTTGTGCAATATAAAATTATTATATTAAATATCAATACCATGAAAAAAGTTATATCTCCATGTAAACTAATGAAATTGTAAAATAATCAAATCTACTCAGATTAAAAGTTAAATAACAATAATAATTCATTTTGTTAATTGTCTAAAGAGAATTGTAGTTACTTGGTCTAAATTTGTCTTTCTCACATTGGTTATAGTCTCACAATCATAGGGACAATCAAAGTTGATCCATCTGAAGTATATTCATAATACAACAAAATGAAAGCTACAAATCTAAAGGTCAGATTTGTGGTATTCACACACAAAACAAAATACAACAAATTGTTGAATTGGTAGGAAACATTACGGAAATCACAACACTGAAATTGCAGTTAAGTTTTTAATTAAATACAGATTCAGTTATATTTAATTTATCACATATCAAATATTTCAACAGCAATTGAGTGTGTCATATACCATCCATATGCTGATCGACCCATTACACTTGAAAACACACATGACAAATACACAATAAGTTGAATTTTTTTTGGAGTTCCTAAGCATTGACCAGTGTCTACATCTCCCCCTTATCGTGGTTGTCTTGTTCTTGATACTGTCCTGCTTCACACGATGGAGTGGGAAGGGGATCTCAATCCCTAAGTGCTTGCAAATTCGGTCGATCTGAACTGCCTGATGCCGCAATTGTTCTCCCTGTAGTATGATTGCGCACTGCATATGTAACTGTGTGCGTGCAATGGTTTCACCCTCTCGATAACCCTTTTGTTAAGGTATTCCTTGATGTGGTCGAGGTGGTCTCCCACGGGCGGCTGTGGGGAAACACTCGTTGACGAAGGTGGTTGGTGTTGTTCGTTGTACCTAAAAGTACGCTCACTAATTTGCCAAAATACAAGCTCATTCTTCTTCGGTTGATCGAACCAATCTACTATAAAGTGTCGTAGTACCCTCATAATGCTAAATGTGTATTGTAAACCAAGTGTCCCTTTATGGCTCCAAATCATGTGGCGGCTCGCAAAAAATGCCTAGTCCACGTCCCTCTTTACTAGCAACAGATATAGTATTCATGTGTCCTGAGACAGAATCCTTGCATGTTTAGTTTGTCTAGGAGCCAAGACATATGAAACCACATATAGAAGACATCTCATCTTGGGAGAAAGGCCAGCGATACCCCATCCTCCTCCCTTGGCCCATTGCGGACTAAGAAGTCCAAGCAATCGGAAGGTTTTGCCCTCGCTGAATGATTTCTAATCACGTGGCCAACTCTCATGTGTCCCATCAAACTCAAAACCAAAACAAGGCAACTTCATTATGTTCGTAAATAATGACATTGACATGCTAATTGTCATTCCGTTACCGTTAAACTTTAAAAATCCATCATTAATCTCAAGGTTTGCATAGAACATCCGAATGAGGTTTTCACGTATGCATTCTTCTCTTGATGTCATGAATAGTAATAACTAGGAGTCCCCCAGCACACCCGAAATGGTGTGATAATGCTTTTCTAGTAGAAATTGCATCGAAGCGTACCTTGGCTCCACGACGTTTTTGGTCATGAAGTTTTGCATTTGACATTGATTGCTAGGAGCTGCCTCCTTAATCTTGTTAGCCGTTGTCTTCGATTTTGTTGTCCTGGGCGGTTCCATTTGTGTTTCCTTGCGTAACTGTGTTACTGTATATGGAACGGCAGGAGCCAACTTGTGAAGCTTATACACATGTATGACTTTAATGTTAACCAACTCCTCTATATAAATTTTTCAGGGTCCATGCTGGATATAAGTTTTTTGCTTGATAATTAATGTTGCTCAACTACCGTCCCAGCTTCAATTACGGCATACAAAATTGGGGTTCCGTTTGTCCCATTACACTTCATGTTACAATCGTGTGCTTATGTCATACCTGCATTGCTTATATCTGGATAGGCATTTCATCTTAGTAAGTGTCGATACTTATGATTAGCGTATATAATGGAAGGAACAAAATTGATTACAACTATTCGCATGGCCAAATATATTTTAGCAAACCCGATATAATATATGAATATTACTTGAATTAATAATTACCAAATTTTCAATGCTCATCAACACTCATTATATAAGGGTCATGTTAGTCTTTCCACTTAATCAATATGTCTTTTCCAACAACACCCATCAATTCCATTAACCGTGGAGTTATGGTGGGAAGCGGAAATGTTACTTACACACATAGGTTTTGTGGTTTATATAAAACTTTCCACTTCCTCCTCCTCATTCCTAAACCTACCCAATAGATACAATTATTGCATATATTGCATTGGGCAAAATATTATTGTTATGTTTCAAACTCTGAGTTGGCGAATTCGGTGGTTCTATAATGTTGTTTATGTTGCACCTGCAATTGTGCTCTATTTTTCAATCTGCATTAAATGGGTGAAAAATACTTTACCCATTAAATTAAAAAGTAGACTTAAGAAAAAAACTAAAATGTGGAATTATGTATATTAATTTTAATTATTTTTAATCTAATTATAGTGACAGAAACAAAAAAGGTTTAATTACTCTGTTGGTCCTTATAGTTTTACAAAATTTTCAATTAGGTCCCTATACTTTTTTTTCTTTTTAATTGGGTCCCTGCACCAAATTTTTTTTTTAATTAGGTTCCTCTTGGTAGTAAATGGCTTAAGTGTATAGGGACCCAACTAAAAAAAAATTGGTGAAGGGATTCAAATAAAAGGAAAAAAAAGTATAGGGACTCAATTAAAAAAAGATTAGTGCAAGGACTCAATTAAAAAGAAAAAAAGTATAGAGACCTAATTAAAAATTTTGCAAAACTATAGGGATCAACAGAGTAATTAAACCAACAAAAAAAATGATCAACTCTAACCCCCTTGTACGTCAATTCCTTGCATTTTTTGGTCCTCTCTTTTCTTTTCGTTTTTGTTTAGGTAAAAACCTTCTTTATTTGGATATACATACATGACCAATTTGTTGGAGAAGCTATTTTATTATAATGAAAGCTTGAATCAAGCTTCAATGGTGGATTTCATACTTTGTTATTGCTTCATCATAAAATTTAAATAACGATGAAAGTTTGAAGTCTTTGTTTTCTATTATTAATTGT
>NC_029785.2:11916439-11917924 GCF_000816755.2 Arachis ipaensis
TTTCTGCGAATGCTGTTAATCTCTGGTTCATGTTGAAATTTAGTTTTATACCCCCCGATGGGTTGCCCATCAATGAGTAAAAAAGGAATAAAAACATTAAACGGGCAATAAGACAGAATAGGTAGAGCAGCCATTCATACATGCATTGATGTAAAACCACATAATATTACATAGCAAAATATATGCTGCAACCCAAGGTTGGTCACCCAACTATAGTCCTCCAAGTAGATGTCAAGTCAAATACCTCCAGCACGGTCTTCATTCTGCCTGGAGGTCTCTTGTTCGTTGCATCTGTCATCAGTTGGTGTCGATTCAACAACAATGCCACTCATCAAGACTTTTGTGCTGTCTTCTAAAGCAGTGACCCTGTGGAGAAGTTCATGCCACTTTGTTATTTCCCGTTGTTCTTGGCGACGAAAATTCTCGATTTGCGCCATCAATTCAGTTGCTTTGTAATTCATTTGATGCTGTGTCATTTTATTCTTGTGCCTCACTAGCCTCAACATCATTTCCGCCGCCACAATGCCTTCTTCCCTTCCTCAACTTCTCTCTCTTTGTTCTTCAACTTGTTTTCTGCGGCCAACTTTGCTAGATTACCCATCCTCAGCTGCTCTTCGTACAGGGCAACTTGCACCTTCAACTACTCCTCCCTTTTATCCAATGCAAACTCAACTATGTCACAGTCTGCGCTTTTTTCATCCCTTCGAATAATGTCGATGAGCTCGGCGATCAACAAATCTGCAAGGTCGTCTGCGCTCGCACCTGGTGGTGGGTCGGAGACTGATTCCTGCGACATACCTTCAGCGACTTGGGTGTATTTTCTGTGCAGGAGTATTTTTTTGTGATGCCAAATATTGGACTAAGTTGTACGAAATAAGGGTTTTGTTGCACGCTATTGAGTGAAATGTCTACACTTCCATCAAAAGTTTCATTCTGTCATCATGACCGGGCACGTGTCCCAATCGATCGGGAAGCCTGTGATAGTGACTATTTATTTGCTAATTTATCTAATTTTCGTCATGTGCATCTCATATCGAACTAATTTTACTTCATCACAAATACTCGAAGTGGTATTTTTTGCATTTGCGAATAGAAGGTTGCTACAATATGGTTAATGATGTACTTAAAGTATATTTACACATTTATTATATTAATAGTTTAAAATAAAACAACAGGAGCAGTTATAAACCGTTTTTATATTACACAATTTTAAAATACACATTATTATATATGTAATTAATAGTAGTTTGAAAATATTATTTTCAATATCTTAAATAAAGTACATTTACTAATATACAATAGCAACACTTACAAAAAGAATATTCACTAAAATAAACTAAAAGAGTTTAATTGTTATCATAATATATATGACCAACACTTACTTCACAGATTGCGTTTTCTTTATCCCTTGATGTCAATGAATTAGTTATCAGATTCGTCTAAAAATCTTTAACTTCTAAAAATATCTTTAATTTAACATCCATA
>NC_029785.2:11921862-11923017 GCF_000816755.2 Arachis ipaensis
TTAGGTCAATCAAAAGTGTTTATGGAACAAACGAATAATGGCCAAAATAATAGAGATTAATGCTTTTTCAATTGACTTACCGTTTTCATCTTTCATCTATTTTGTTATAATTATAATTATAATACTAAACATTATGTTTTAGATAGTAATAATAGTAACTGACCAAAAAACTTATGTGAGAGGTCAATCAAAAGTGTTTATGGAACAAACGAATAATGGCCAAAATAATAGAGATTAATGCTTTTTCAATTGACTTACCTTCAACGGTTTTCATCTATTTTGTTATAATTATAATTATAATACTAAACATTATGTTTTAGATAGTAATAATAGTAACTGACCAAAAAATATATAACTTATGTGAGAAAAATACGGTATTTTATTCTATTTGTATTTTATATCACATTATTTTATTGGGATATATGTAATTCATGAAATTGTATTATTTGATCATCTAAATGGATGTTATACATTTAAAATTATAGATGTTATATGTAAGATATTTTATGTTATGTTAAATATATATGTATAAAATGGGTAAACTACCAAAAATGCACTCGAATAATTTTGTCACTGATAAAAATATACATTTCTATCGTCAAAAACGCCCTCAAATAATTTTAAAACGTGACAAAAATATCCAACATTAAATATGAATTTCTCAAAAAATTCTTTAGTAATTGAATTTTATTGCGATTTTTTGCAAGTAAGATTAGAAAAGTAAAATATTTTTATTCTTAAAATTTAATGATTTTTCGCTAACTATATATTTTTTTGTGTTTTTTTGTCAACAACCAATAATACTTTAAAAAAATCACAAACAATATATAATTAGCAAGAAACCACCAAATTATAAGAATAGAAATCTTAATTTTGTGATCGTGCTTGCAAAAAATCACATCAAAATTCAATCTCTAAATTCTTTTTTGAGAATACATATTTAATGTTAGATATTTTTGTCGTGTTTTTAAATTATTTGAGAGTATTTTTGTCGATAACAAAATTTGAGTGCATTTTTATAGCGACAACTATTCGGGTGCATTTTTTATGGTTTATCCATATAAAATTATAGATGTTATATAGAATTATGAATATTATATGTATAAAACTATAAATGTTACACGTAATTAAAATTTATGTACGTATGGATGTTAT
>NC_029785.2:11924432-11927324 GCF_000816755.2 Arachis ipaensis
AAACAATAGATATTAAATTGAAAATATTTTAACTACTTTCATTATATTAAACAAGAAATGAGAAAAAAAAGAAAATGGGTAACACAAATTATGTGCATATTAGGATAAAACTTTTACATAAAAGATATAACAGAAAGAGTCTGTCAAATTTCGCAAAATTGTTATCAGTAAATAATATTTTTACCACAATAATGTATAAAACAATTTGAATATTATGAATACATTTTTCATTGTTATTACGGAAGCAAGTAATGCATATCCTAATCTATTCTTAATATATAAAAGTAGATACATAAGTTTATCCATATTACTTTTAAAATATCTTTTACTTTCTACTAATGTCATGTCAGCAACATCGCTTACTTGGAAAAATATTAGAATCAACCACTCTATTTTTGCCAAATCAACTATTATTTCTAAATCAGCAAAAAAAAAATATTAATCATCATAAATTTTACGTTACAAATATTCAAATTTCATACTATTTGAACTACTTATATAAAGTCTCTTATCACTATTCCTTCAAATGACATCAAATTTAGTACAAAAAATTTATTTTCGAACTATACAACATCTCAAACTTACTCAATGAAGCATCATTCTTTGGACAATATCACCAAACAAAAAGACAATTGGTTTATCAAAGTTAGCGTGGTTCATCTATAGAAAACATTAACACCCACAAATGAAGAGTCTCTTTGCTTAGAAATTATTATATTAGATGAAAAGGTACAAAACAAACATTTATTATATTTTTAATTGAATTTACGAAAAAAATAATTTAATTATTTTTGCTTTTTATATTTTTTATATTATTTTATAATACTTTGTATATAATTGTATTTTAATATCGTTGAAATTATACTTTTTTAATATGCTATTCATTGTTCCTTTTTAACTAATTAACTATGATTTACTAACACGGCATGGAACACATCTTCATATAATTGTGAAGAGAAATATGACGAACAAATTCGAACATTTGTTATAAGAAGGAAAAGTCTATACTATAAAAAATTTAAAAATATAAGATGCAAATGATTTGTATAGGCCAATTAAAGGTACAATGAAAATAAATTTTTTACTCACAACTGTTGTGAAAGAAATTAAAGATCAAATTTTGAACATTTTCCAAGACTATTTTGAATTTGCATCACTTGAGACATTGTCTGACAGAGTGGGTCAAAGAAAAATACTAACAGGTAATTTCATTTTATACTATTTCAATTATTCGTATTAAAAATAACTTATTCAAAAAAAAAATATACACATTTTTGTTTTTTTTATTGTATATGTCATTGGAAAATTACATCAAGAGATTAAGAAGAAAGAAAATCATACAAATTCAAGACACATCTTCGAAAGAAAAATATACATGCAAAGATGGAACAAACAACATAATAGAAAGTGCATACAACTCAACAATTCATAAAAAAACATGCCTTTATAAGAACCTACGATAGAAAGAAGAAAGCAACAATTCTAACAATAGACTAAGTCCATCAACTAAAGCAAATACAAAAATCAAACCACCAAATAAAAATGTCACTTTGTATAACTCCAACATCCAAATCCTTTGTACTACAAATTATTTTAAATAAAATACCTTTTAAATTTAACTTTACTTTACACATATTTAATTTAATTCTACAAAACATAACAATTTTTAATATTTATTATATATTATCATTAATTTATCGCCTGCGCATTGCGCGGGTCTCATTCTAGTTCATTATTACTATCGAAACAATAATTGTTTGTGATGCAATTAAAAAGATAATAGTATCATGAGTGCACGCTCTTACAGTGAGAGTGAAATATTATAATAATTTTGTTAATAACTAAATTGATATATATGTTTTTATTTAATTTTGGTTACTTAGCACTGGCGAATTGAGAACGTACATGACTTTGCAGTAGTTGCTTTGTACTTCTAATTTAGATTGCGTTGTGCTATATATATACAAGTAATTGCTTCTAATTTCCTTGTTCCATATTTATTATTGCTTCTAACTTCCTTCTAATTTCTTATTATTCCTACTCTCATCGTAATTAAGATCCTCGATGCCTTGATGTGGTCAATGTCATAATGTTTTCTTTTAGTAGTAGAATGATGATTATAATATAATAATTAACCTCATAAAATTGAGTAATTAGGCATTAAAATGAGTTATGAAGAGTTATGGTCCCCTTTGTAACATATTCTAGTAGAATACAAGCATATACCGAATCATCAATTCGATTCATTAGAATACAAGCATACACCTAACCTTGAATCCAGTTCTTTCTATTAGGCTTATAAAAACATTTTAGAATACAAATTAAATAGTTTGATATAATATGAAACTCACCTAAATCTGGGTTTAACCATATAAATGTCAAGTTAAAGGTTTAAAGTTTAGTGTTTTTTAGGGATGACTAACTCGAGGTATTGGGAACTCGAAATATGAGAATGATGGAAACATTGTGTCTCCAGTTTACTCTCTACAATTTTGTTTAGGTAACTTCCAAACTCAGAAGAGTGAAAACACTTCAAAATAGGTACCCTAATTTTAAATTACACATTCTTTAGATTTAATTATATGTTTAGGTTATTATTGAAAACAAATATATGTGAATCACCACATAGTATGCTACAATGTTCTCATCGGCTAATACCTTGGTTTAATTGTTAATTATACGGGTAATTTGAGTTCCATAAACTTAATCAAAATTTATGTTGCATGTTAGTACATAACCAACTCTCACACTTGCCAATATAATCGAATATATGAAACATGTTCGAATACACTCCTGGCTCGGGCATGTGAGAGCCCATTGGCTAGCTCATTGTGTGCTTGGATCAATGACGCATCAACCTGGCAACTGTTCATTTTTTTATCTTTTTTTTTT
>NC_029785.2:11928617-11940639 GCF_000816755.2 Arachis ipaensis
TTGTGTTTTCCTGTCCTATGTGTTACTAGGGCATGTGTTATTGTACATGAAGCAGGTAATATCATATGCCCGCATATATATTCATATAGTGGAGCAGAATAAAATAAACTAATTCAGTCAGTCTCAAGGGAACCATATTCGAATACCTTATGTCGCTTGACGCCATCGTTACTTTCCATGGAAGGGCACGTGTTCCCCGACGAGATATTGCTAGAGTTGTTCACCAAGACTGACCCAAAGACGGCAATCAGATGCAAAGTGCTGGGGAGAGTTTGGCATGTCCGGCTTTCTTCTAAAGATTTTATTAAGGATAACACGTTTGCAAACAGCAAGAAATATCCAAAGGTGTTGCTACAAATTGGAAAAGAAGAAATGGTATTTTCAACTAATTATTTATGTGTTGTGGATTGTGTCCCAGAGCAAGCGTCGCCACGCATATGCCACTTCAACTGGGCCCAAGCGGATGGTGGAATATTATTGGCTCAGATTATGGTATGGTATGTATACGATATAGCATGTAGGGTTTTAATTCGGGTATCATGGTGTAGAATCCACTACTAGGACGCGCCCGACATTTTGAAGATTCTGCTGACAAGCTCTACCAGCAAGCTACGATTGGATATTCCTTTGGTTACCAAAAAAAAATAGACAATTATTACATTGTCCATGTCTCAAAAAAGCACATTAGAGACAGGTTTTTGCACTGCAATGTCTTCACCTCTATTGATGGAAGATGGAAGCATGGGTATATAAAGGATAAATGTTTGAATGATTTGGGGATGAACTCACTGTTCCATCTTGGAAAGGCTATGTGGATCAACTGGGGCGGACACTATACAACAGTGGCGACCGATATAGTGATTTTTGATACAGAAAAGTTTCACCTTCAGAAGATTAAGATTAAACATGTGTTAAATTAGCATTTTCAGGTCATGGTAATTCACAATGGCAATTCGTTTTTGATGGGGTATCAACAAACCCCTCTTGGAATAGAAACTATATGGTGCATGGTTGACGTGCATTCAACGAGTATTAGCCCATTGATGTAGTTAGTTGAGTTTGGACAGAGAGGCATTCCATGTAATCCGATCTTCATCAGGGGTGAGTATTTGGTCACACTGCGTGAGAATAAAAAATGCAGAAGGTGTTCTAGTGGACTTTTATCCACGGAGTTTTCGATAGAGAAAGTTAACATGTTTACTCGTTAGAGAATCACCCTTTTCAAAGGTATATGGTCAAATGACATGTTATTCAGGCATGCTACAATTGTGAAGGAGTGATAGCTAATTCCCTGATCGAACAGCGGCTTGTATGCGACAGTATTTTCAGGGTGAGTTGGAAGTAACTCCATTAATGTGTCGTTTTTTTTTGTGTTGCTTACTAACACGTCTGAATTTGAAAAATATGCTCTACAAGTTATCATTGTTTTTAGTCTATGTATGTTATATGTTTTACTTAACTAGTAAATTGTTGCTAATGTTGTTCAAAAGAGTTCTCGGTCGGAAACCAGGGTTAGTTGGAAGTAACTCCATTAATGTGTCATTTTTTTGTGTGTTGCTTACTAACACGTCTGCATTTGATAAATATGCTCTACAAGTTATCATTGTTTTTAGTCAGTGTATGTTATATATTTTACTTAACTAGTAAATCGTTGCTAATGTTGTTCAAAAGAGTTCTCGGTTGGAAACCACATTTTACATGGTGTTAATCATAGCATACATGGGAGACATTTTCTCTTGTCCCATAAAAAAGAAAATGTATTTAGTTATTTGAATACACTTATTGAATCCACAAATAAGCAAAAAATATGACCAGTGTCATTCGAACGGAATACGTCCACACCGTGGGTAGAAAAGATATGATGCTTCGAAGAACAAGTTCACACTGAAGTTGAATTGCAAAGAAGTGAATGAGAACAAAAAATAAAAACGAAATGGAAACACTGGGTTGGACTAACTAATGATACGCATTTGGAACAAACACAATTGTTCTTTTCAATTCTTTAGTTGCTAAGAACAAGAATTTAAAATTTTAAAAATATTTTTGTACACTAAAATTATTTGAGATAAAAACTAATATACACATATAAAATTATTTGAGATAAAACTATATTCTTTAGTTGCAAATGATGGGGTTTGGGCGCAGATGGAGGGCGTGGGTTATGAAGAGTGTGACCACAGCTTCTATGTCGGTCTTGATTAATGGTTCGCCATCTAAACCGTTCAAAATGGAAAGGGGACTGAGATAAGGTGACCCGCTCTCTCCTTTCTTATTTGTGCTGGTTGTGGATGTTCTGCATAGGATGGTTGGTGAGGCAGTCAGGAATGGGCGTATTTCTCCCTTGGTGGTTAGTCGAGACAGTGTGGAGCTATCACATATTCAGTTTGCTGATGACACTATTCTGTTTTGCCCGCCAGAAGAAGAGACTATGAAGAATTACAAGCGGCTGCTGCGGTGGTTTGAGTTGATGTCCAGGCTTAGTATTAATTTTGATAAGTCCAGCTTGATTCCTGTCAATTATGATAAGCAGTGGGTACAACGCATATGTAGACTGTGGGGCTGTAAGGAAGGTACCCTCCCAGTTAAATACCTTGGAATCTCTCTAGGAGCAAATCCGAGGTTGGTCAACACCTGGAAGCCTATTATCGACGAAGTGGAAGAGAAACTGGGCCTTTGGAAAGCTAAGGTGCTAAACAAAGCTGGGAAGTTGGTGTTCATCAAATCAGTTCTAAATAGCTTGCCAGTGTATTATTTGAGCTTGTATAAGATGCCGAAGGCTGTTGCTGAGAAATTGATTTCCTTACAAAGAAGTTTTCTATGGAGCAAGGAGGATGGGAGGAATGGTATGGCTTTGGTGAGATGGGATTTGGTGCAGGCCCCAAAGAAATTAGGTGGATTGGGAGTTGGAGATGCTATGGTTTGTAATACTACACTTTTGTTTAAGTGGTGGTGGCAGTTTGCAAAGGAAGAGTGCCCACTATGAAAGAAGGTGGTCTGTTTCTGTAATAAATTTGAAGCCGAATGAGTTACTGTCCACTCAAGTGCTACCCACAAGAGGAGGACTTTGGAAGGACATTTGCCATGTGCAAATTAAGGAGCAACATTTAAGGGATAAAGTGATTACAGGCCTGTCCATGGAGATTGGGGACGGACGACGGACTCGGTTTTGGGAGGATGTATGGTTATGTTGTGGATCCTTGAACGATCAGTTTCCCAGGCTCTTCTCTGTTTCAAACCAATGTGGTTCAGTTATTGGGGATTGTGGGTTTTGGGATGGGCTAGAGTGGATCTGGGACTTTTAGTGGAGGCGAGAGCTTTTTTAGTAGGAGTTGGATCTCCTAAGCCAGTTACATGAGGCTTTGAGACCTATGAGGCTAGTAAATAATAGAGAGGATAGAGTTGTGTGAAAATATGATAGACTATGGATCTTTTCGACTAAGTCTTTTGTGCAGGTGCTGCAAGAAGGAATACTAGCAGAGGATATAACCAGTTATAGCTTCACTCAGACCATCTAGAAATGTTTAGTTCCACCAAAAGTGGAGTTATTTTCTTGGTTTGTCTTGTTAGGCAAGGTGAATACTAAGAAAAGGCTAAGTCGGTTCGGGATTATTAGTCAGGATGATAAAGGTTGTATTTTATGCAATAAGGATGTTGAGCAGATCCATCACTTGTTTCTTGGCTGTGATTTTGCTTGGCAGGTGTGGAATGCTTGGATATCAGCGTTTGGGCAGCTATGGACTGTCCCGGGGTTGACGAAGGACCATTATCTAAGTTGGACAGAAGAGCCGTGTAGATAAGAAGATCGAAAGCAGCAGTTGAGGTGCTTCTGTGCGGTCATTTGGAACATTTGGATGGAAAGAAATAGAAGGATATTTCAGAATAAAAGCAAAGGTGTAGAAGAAATTATCAACATGACCATGCTTAGCTGTGATGAGTGGAGAGGTGTACTTCCCTCATGTTGTTGATGGCTATGTCGGAGATGACATGGAGATTTTCATTTGGTTTTGTTATCTTTGGATGAGAAGTTTGGTGGTTGATCCTGTTTGCTCCACTCTAGTGTGTTGAGCTCTTTTGTTTTTTTAAAAAAAACACATATACTCTTTAGAGTTGGTATTATGAGCTGAGTGTTAATTTTAATGCTTTTTTTAAGCTTTGTTTAATTTAAAACATATCTTTAATTTAAATTAAATTATTTCTTAAACAAATTTGAGTAAAGTGTAGTTTAAGAAATGATTCATGTCATTTTTGGAACTTTACAAATTACAATTGAATTCTAAAGCCTACCTACCTATTGATGAACATTAATCCTTAGTCGTATCTTTTGAGCTTGAACGTCTAATCTTTCTTGTTTAAGGTACATAATTAGCCAACTTTCTTTCTTTTCTTGACTTTTTTAGTCTAGTCATAACTCTCAAATTCATTTGAATAAGATAGTACATTCATAATGAAATAAAATTTATGCTTTCCTTACAAATTAAAAAATGGATGTTAAAAGAGGGAAAAAAAAAGATTCCCATATTTTCAAAGAAAGAAAAAAGGACCAAAAATCAATATCCGTTCAAAAGTATAACCAACAAATTTTGGAGTATTATACTGATAGTGTATTAATTAAGAGTAATGATTTCTCTAGTTAAGAGTAAATAATTTGAGCCAATTGAAATCTCTTACATATTTTGACCTAACATTACAAATTTAAATCTCTTACATATTTTGACCTAACATTACAAATTTAAAATCCTAACCTACCCGTTTCATACCTGTCATACTTCTATTCAATTCTCTCAAATGTATTCTAGTCACTATTTTAGTTTAAAATTTATAATCTTTTATATTTTTAAAATTATCTTTTATTATCTTTATTTATATTAGATATGTATTGGAGTTAGTAGTAAATACCAAATAGTACACACTAACTTCAAGTTCATCCCGCCGGTAACAAAATTCGTCACCTAAATAAATATTTTGATATACAACAGATAATTATCCATTACAATCGAATCGAGGTGAGAGAGATTCTGTTGATTCGGTTGATTCAGATGGTGTTGTCATCCTTATTTTATTTGAATATATTTTCAAAATTTTAAATAAGACAAGCGTTAATCCTAAATTAAAATGGCAAGAATAAAAAGAAAAGAATGGGTTTAGGATTGGAATATCCCTTTCCTATTGTACTCTTTGTTCTTAATTTGATTGATAAATTACTACGTGTAATGCTGCTTCTAGCTTCTACTAATCGTATAATCGTGGGAGAAACACGTCCTTACATTCCATTTATATTTCCATTTCTTGATCACAGCCTATGAACCACACCATCCAATCAAATATTACAAATAATACTTAAGGGACCACAAAATAATATAGCAATTTTCTTGGCCCAAGCAATTGAACAAGTCGTTGAGAATGCTGGATGAAAAAACTCTTTACCCTTCAGAAACGTGCAACTATGAAAACCTCCAAAGAAAATATGTGACACGGATTTAATTTTAGTTGAAACCACCAAGTAAAGGTTCTTTGAGACCTACACAACACCACGCATATTCCTTGTCAACCACACCATACAGCTTCTTCTACTTGCACATAATCAGCATTTCTTCCCACAGCCACTACTGAAATTTTATTCAATATCCAACTTTTTTTTCTTTTCATATTATAGCTCTCTTCCACAAAAGAATTTGGCTCCTCTTCCACATCTCCAATGTACTCCTTAGTCCAACACAAGTACCTACCATCCGGTTTCCACCACAAAATCTTCATAAGCCGGGCAATATCCGGTCGAGCTTCCGAGTATTGCTCAACTACCACCAAGCATAGGCCCAACGCCAAATTAGTCGTTGGGCCTAAGGCTGTGGTTGTACAGACTGTACAGATTGTACAACGGCAGCCAAAAGTGGTAATCACCACGGACCGACCCAAAGACAATGATCCGAGTTTGCAATCAACATGGTCACACAGGGCATGGGTGATAGCAGGGTGCACAACTCTCTTGATTTCAATGGGAGAGTCATTAAAGGGTGCAGTTGATATGCATATGTTGATGGAGCCGATTTTTGCAGGGTGGATCGGTTACATTCTAGCTGACCTTGGCTCCGGGGTGTACCATTGGGGAATTGACAACTATGGTGATGGTTCGACACCATTTTTTGGATCCCAAATTGAGGCTTTCCAGGGTCACCATAAGTGGCCATGGACCATCACTAGGCGCCAGTTTTCAAACAACTTGCATGCCTTGGCACGTGCCATTACATTCTCAGTGCTTCCTATAAACCTTCTTTGCCATGATCCAGTTGTTCAATCTTTTGTTGGTGTGTTTGCTGGTTGCATTATGTTTAGCCAACAGTTTCATGCGTGGGCGCATGGGACGAAGAGCCGGCTTCCTCCGGCCGTGGTGGCCTTGCAGGAGGCCGGCGTGCTGGTGTCGCGGTCGCAGCACTCGGCTCACCACCGGCCACCGTATAACAATAATTACTGCATAGTGAGTGGACTGTGGAATGAGTTTTTGGATAAGAACAAGGTTTTTGAAGCCATGGAGATGGTGTTGTACTTTAAACTTGGAGTTAGACCTAGGTCTTGGAGTGAGCCTGAGTCTGAATGGATGGAGGAGATTGACATGGCTTCTTAAATCGAAGCTCAATGACATTCATTCTTCTATTTTCGTTTTTCTGTTAATACGATTTATTATTGCACATTGTTGAGAGAGCTTGTGCCTCTTATGTATCCTCACTTATTATATAAACATTGTTGATTGGAAAGATTAGCCTTCAGATAGTTGAAATACGCGATGCTTATGTCAATGTAAACATGAGTAGATTATTATAAATCTAATTTACCTTATGATGTTTGAGGAACTATTTATTTTTTCTTCTTTTGCGTGTAAAGGTTTATCATCATTTAATAGAAAAGATTGTTACATTTTGATTTCTGATTATTGTGGAAAAGAAAATTTTGGTTAGGATGGACATTCAGAAACAGAAGAAATTGTACAATGAACAAAAAGCGAAGGCATGAAGCTTGACAAAGCGGCAGTTTAAGTGGATCAGAGTCACAAATTAGAGGCAAAAACTGGATTACGGTTGGAAGCGCTAATGGTTTTCATATCAAAGGGATGAGCAGGGTTTAATAAAAGCCTTCTTAAGAATGAAGAATAGGCAGAAACATTAAAAGCTAAAATGGGTGTAGCCGTGTAGGTTGGGTCAGCTTATATTGCACCATCAAGATTAGACTTTGATAGATGAATCTTCTTTCATGAATCATGATATCTTCGTGGGAGGCGTTAGATTGTATTGATTTGAACTTTTAATCTAATTTGGGGTTTATTTTCTTGGAGTTTGAATACACAGGTGTTCTCGTCTATAGAGGCGTGTGGTTTCTCTATTTGCCATGGAAACCGACTTGGGCTTAAAACATTTCGAGTCTTTCAGGAAGACTAGTATTCCAATAGCTTTAGCCGTTAATCTCAATCATAAAATATATACATAGTTGAAATCAATAGCTAAACCTGTTGAAACATCAGTATTATTATGATATGTACTTGATTTAATTTCACCAGGTTGCTTAACATCTGATTGGATGCAACAGTTATAATATATACATATATATCAAGTACAGTTTCAGATAGTATATTGGTTTTGGTACCACCCTGCTTTATCAATAGCTCATAGGAGCTAGTTTTTGTACATGAATGCTTCATTGTTCAGCAGCACTTGTAGAAGATTAAGTACATATTTCAGGTAACTAAACACCATATTCTGTGAACTAGATAAACTGAAAATGAATCACACATTTTAGGACAAAGTAAATAAGGACACACAGGTTTTAACTTGCACGTTTGCAAGAGTAAAAAAAATAGGTCATAAAAAATCTGACCTAGATGCTTTTTCCCTGATTAAATTAATTGTTAGGAATCAACTCCTATTGAAGATGAGATGGGAGATACACAGGGAAACCAGTAACGCCGTTTACCATCTCGATGGCCATCATCGATCATTGCAAGTCCTTCCTGCATAAGCCAAACAAACAGTCTGTAGTTATTCCAAGAGATTTCAGATTATATATTAGGGAATAAACATCAGAACTTATATTACAGAAAATTTAAAAGTCAGTTATCTTACATCAAGTAATGTATCAAGTGCATCAATAGCACGGCCCGAAGTCCAAGATAGCCGCCTCTCTACTTCTTCAACGGTCACATATCCTTGAGCCTATATGGTACAGAGTGTGTTAATGAAATGATATTGGACACCAATTCTTCTCTCACATAGTAAACTGATTGCATTGCTACACTGAATAAGAGAAAGCAAATCTTCTAATGCTTCCCAACATGGAATCCAGGTTGAACCCATGTCAATATAACAAACAACCACAATTGATGAAGATTCCTGTGCTCTAACTAGATTTTTCATGACTCAGAGCACCACATGTGTATAAAAGTATGTGTATTATTTTTTTTTTTGATGGGGAAAAGTATGTGTATTATAACACCAAAACAAAATCCAAAGCAAGAGAGTTCAAATTAAAAACTAAATAAACAAAAAATAAAAATTCACCCTCAAAACCCTAGGAGTGCGTCTCTATGCAAATAAAACCTATATTTGATGAAAACCTGTCAATCTGCTCATATTACCAGTTTTCTTATCAATATTAGGAAGAAATGTAAGGGTGCGTTTAGTTTGCATTTTCATTTTCTGTTTTCATTTTAAGTGTTTTCTGTTTTCTGGATTTTGTGAAGGAAAAAGTGAAAACAGTTAAAACAATCCTGTTCTCTGTTTTCACCTCCTGATTTCACTTTTTTCTTCACAAAATCCAGAAAACACGAAAATGAAAACAGAAAATGAAAATGCAAACCAAACGTACTCTAAAATTTCCCTCAGTATTCAACAAAAAAATTTAAATGCAATAACCACTCACGAGTTTAGAACTAAACCGTGTCACAATTGAAAATATAGACTTAAATTAAATTCCTGTAGAAGATGATTTGGAAGTCCAAATAATTGATCATATATGAATCATGAAAGAACAAACCTATATTTGCAGCATGACCACACTTTTCCCTCTCTATTGATATATAATAAACATAAATTTACAAAGCCATAGATATGTGTTGTGTTATTGGTAGACTATAAATAAATTTACTAAGCAACTTCCACTCTTCTAGGACAAAAATTAGAGAACGTTAACCAGCTAATTATGTATCAACAATTTTAACATATTCCCAAAATCTACCAAAATATTCAAATTATCCACATCAAGCAATAAGGTGAGTTCAAATAAGTTCCCAACCCCAAAATCTATTAGTAAAAGGATTTTCACAAGGGCTAATTAAGTAAATTCATTTTAGTGCTATGTCATAATTGTCAGGGTCAGATTGAAACAAGCATATATAGAACATATCTCCATACATAGAACGAGATAGTTGTTACCTGGGCAAGCTCTAGAATTTCATTGTGGTCTTTGTTCAACTCAGTTGGAACTGAACGGACAAGCTTTTTTTTACCAACTGAAAAAACTTCAAAACCGCTACCCAACACCTGAAATTTTTGTCGCACACTGGACAGTTAGTAAGAGACCACCACAGGGTAAACAAGGATACATGTAAATTTCTAAGACATGGCAAATCGGGTTTGTAATTTATTTAGTCCACCATTTATAATTACAAAACATGTAGAACATTCAATAAATATACAGAATGGTTAATAACAATAGTATTCAGTAATCAGTAGTAGACAAAGGTAGCATTATTTTCAAATTTTCTGGATTTTTTTGGTCACTTTAAATTCCATTCAGTTCTAGAACCAAAAAGGCCAAGAAGCATTTCTTCTATGTATTTTTCTGAGGAAAATGAAGAATTCGGTCCTCCAAAAGGTGACATAATAACAATATACATTAAGCTCGACTCAAGGACATACTTCGTACATCACATTTCATAAACAAGAATAGCCAATATAATCTGGTTTATAGGAAACCTCACAAGACCTTTAGTTTGCTGATAGCCCGAAGGCAATCATCCTCAGAAACAACTCCCCTATCACTTTTCCGTCTCTGACGAAGGAGATGGCAGAGTTCCTGAAGGTTGATCAGTCCTCCATTGTGTGGTCTAGTGGCCAAGCAAATATCGACTATTTGAACTCCTGCCTAGCCAAGTAGCTTGTCTTAGGCTCTTAGCATATATATTAAGAAAATAGTGAAACTAACCACTTGGGATTTTTTTTTTTAACAAAAAAGCATAATTAAGCTTTTCCTTAAAAGAAAAAAGGTCAAACAAAAGTATCATACTTAGTTATTAATTAAGTCTAATGCAAATAAAAGTAAGATAGATCTCATATCAATCAGGAACACGTTATCTTAGACAAAAAGAGAATACTTAAGAATGAACCCCAAGCATTCAAAGTCATGCATTTATTTGTTACTAGAATACCAGATTAAATATTTTAAGGGTGTAGCTGCTCTTCTTCATAATGTTAAGACTAGTGATTTTGAAAACTAGCATACACATAATATATATGCCTATGCGTTTGAAGAATTCTAAAAGCCTTCCTGATTATCTTCCCTAAAAGTAAATTCAAGAAATAAAATGATAAAATACATATTCCTCCTAAACGTGCAATAATAAATCCAAGCCACAATCCTAATGTTCACCCTAGCATTGGTTTTCTGAACTTACATTTTATTCTGAGATATTCCACATCAATTATCCCAACAGCATATCAATATTTGTACATGAAGGACCATATTGCACAAATAGATGCATTTGTTAAGAAGGGGGAAAAGAAAAGCTAGAGAGATATTACAAACCAAGTTCATAATAGAAGTCACCAATTCCTAAAAGCTCTGCCCAGAAACCTTTGTTTGAGGCCAATGGATCTACTCCAACTTTAGCACACATCTCGTGGAACTGTGATCTGAACGCAGGGTTCTTGCGGATGTCATTCTGCACTAGTGATATCAACCATTATTATGAATAATTTAATCTAATAATTAATAGTGTATAATCTTGCCATTAATATGTGATTGTTTTACAAGGGCACAAGGCTAACATAACATCACAAACATAAACCATTCAAGTTGTGATAGGGAATTCGAATCATCTGAAGTGTCCAATGTGATTCAGCCTTCAAGTGTTACAGTTAAACAACATTAGCTATTTACTAGAAAACGAAGTGAGTAAATTATAGCATATGTACGACTTTCTCATCAAGCATTATCATAATGCACTTTACTCTCTAAGAGAACTATAGAGGAACCAAAATCATCCATTACATTCTACTATAACTTGCACAGAATTGACAAATAACTGAAATTAAACTCAAAAGGTTAATTGATATCGCTACAAACGTTAATCGATTTACTAAAATTCAACAAAACTATTTCCTTTGCATTTAAAACATTAACTCTTGAACAATAACAATAATAAATTGGAAGGACAAAAGCCTCAGAATTAAAATCAAATGATTGAGAATCATAATTTGAAGGGGATGAAGGAGGATGAGGAACCTTGTGCTTGCGAGCAAAATCTTCAAGCTGGGATCGAAAAGTGGCAAGCTGTTCCTTCATCAAATCGGTTCTGATCTTTGCGACATTCTCACCAAGCAACCGATACTGATCCCTTGCTGCTGCAGCTGTCTGCAACCCTCCGATTCCAGGTCGCCTTCTCATCCTTTTCTGATTCTTTTTTCAAACTTTCAATTTTCGCAGAAATAATTAACGATCTCAATCTCTCTGTTAAGCCAAGTGAGCAAAATTGAACCTTGGTTACGTTAAAAGCATAGAGGAAGAACAGCATGCTGCGCTGCAAATCATGGTAATAAAGTTTTAGATTATTCCTACAAATATCAACAATCAGAGTGGCGCAGCGGAAGCGTGGTGGGCCCATAACCCACAGGTCCCTGGATCGAAACCAGGCTCTGATATAAAAGAGAAGCTTCTTCCACTCACTTGCTTTTTCAGCTTCGCCTGGAATTTATGTATTCTTATTTTAAAAATTTGGTATTAATTACAATATATAAAAAAATTACCCAAGCATGACTAG
>NC_029785.2:11940942-11943412 GCF_000816755.2 Arachis ipaensis
TCCTATTCTAATTATTTTATTTTATATATACAATTTGATAATCAAGTTGAATTACTCCTATCTTATGATTTGGGTGTAAATTTCAATATATAAAAAGAAATACCAAAACATGGGTAGATTTCTACTAATTATTTCCCAAATTTCAAAAAATATTAAACTATATTTCTACTACTACTCTAATTAGTCTTATACTAATCCCTTCTCACTTTTTTTAGAGTTTATTAATATATATTTTTACTACTGCTCTAATTATTTCAATTTATATATATAATCTCATAAATATTCAGAAAAGTTATTAGAATATTTGTTCAGATAAAGAAGAATCGGGTATTTATTGATCCGGTAAAATGACAAAGTTATTCTTTGAATAGGGTGGTACTCCGATCAGAGAACTAGAGAGGTAGGACATAAGTGTTAAAAATGAATGAATAGTATAATTTTAAAAAATGGTTAGGAGGTAAAGATGGTCTCGAACCATTAGAATGGCAGAAATATTTTTGGACCGATTATATTAGACCCGTTAAGAATCCAGATGCTAAGTCCGGAACAGTTGCCTCCAAAAACATGAGGATAAGCTTGCTTAGTCCCCACGTTGATTGAGTTTGGTTTTTTCGTCTGTTCGGCGTATTGGGATTTAAACTTTCTGCCTTCAGAGGTCATAGTATTTTGTGTTTTAAAGACTTTAGATATTTAGTGGGCCTTTTGGACTTCTTGGTCGGCTGTTTGAACCTTGGATAGGCCGTTTTGATATTTTAGTTTATTTAACTTACGATATCAGTTTTGTTGGCTTCGAGGGGATCAACCTTCGAAATAGTCGTTTTGTCGAGTTTCGTTTTGGGTTTATTCGTAAAAAATGGTTTGGGCCTTTTTGGTGGGCCATTTGGGCCTCTCAGTGGGCCGTTTGATATTTTAGTTTTGTTAACTTTGGATATCTGTTTCATTGGCTTCGAGGGTGATCAGTTTCTGGGGTATCCATTTTGTCGAGTTCCGTTTGGGTTTACTCGTAAAAAATGGTTTGGACTTTTTTGGTGGGACGTTTGGGCCTCTTGGTGAACCGTTTTGATATTTTAGTTTTATTAACTTTGGATATCCGTTTCGTTGGCCCTAGAGGTGATCAGTATCCAGGATAGCCGTTTTGTCGAGTTTCGTTTTAGGTTTACTTGTAAAAAATGGTTTGGGCCTTTTTGGTGGGCTGTTTGGGCCTCTTGGTGGGTTGTTTGGAGTTTCTCTGGCCGCGGTCATCCCGGCGGGGGTCAGATTCCCAGGATCTGTTATGATTCTTAAGCCTCCCGCGATCGTGGTCTGAGGTTCTTGATCTGTATTCCCTACGGGAGGTAGTTCGGGAAATCGCTTCGTTGGTGTGTTCTGGCTGGTAGCGTTCATTGATGGCGACTCTGCCTTCTAAGGACTGCACCCGATGGCTTAGCTCTTGAATTATTTGGCTCGTGTCTTCGCCTAGGCCGGCGAATGACCTGCTTCTGTTAGATCGACAGTTGTCTCCCCATGAGTGTCACCTTGGTTGGCTGTGTGTTGCATGGTTTTAGACCACGCTGGCTATCCTTCCATGGGCTGGATGGTCGCCGTGGTCTTTGAGTTGATTAGGTTGATAGTGAGAGTTGGATTCCAAACGGTCTGGAGGCTGCTCTTTGGGAATGTCTGCCATGCTGCCAGGTCAGTGGGTCTCTACAAAGGACGTCAATGTTCCAGAGGGTTATATGACAGTTCAAAGAGTGTTTGTTTAGGTGAAGAGGAATCGGATATCCGTTGGTCCAACAGAATGACAAGGCTGGTTTTATAGAAGGGAAAAGGGGGTGGTAACTGCAAAGGCATTCCAATGCCAAAATCAGAGAATTAGAAAAGTAGGAAATAAGTGTTAGGTAGAATAAATTGTATTTAAGAGAGCAGCTGAGTTCTTCTTTTATAAGTGGTGTAACCTATCTTATCTTTGTGAAAGAGAGTCTCACTTCATATAATTTTAAAAGATAGTTAAGAAATAAATATAGTATCAAACCATTAAAATGACAAAAATATTTTTAAGCCATTAAGAATCTGGACACTAGATCTGAAACAATAACTACTAACTAAGTTAAATTATTCCTATCTTACAATTTGCTATTAATTTTAATACAAAAAAGTTACCTAAACATGGCTTGGTTTGTACCAATTATTTTCCACTTTTCTAAAAATATTAAACTATATGTCTACTACTATTCTAATTATTTTAATTTATTTTTTATATACGATTCTTTCTGATGATTTATCCAAACATACTCTAAGGTTCAAATGTATAGATGGGAAAAAATTCAACACTTGACCAGATAAGTTTATCAGCGGTTAACCATTTTTACTAATATGCAGTTTGTAACACTCATCCTTTGATTAAAAGACCAATACTTTTACTTTTACCACTCAACCAGTGTTAAGTTAGGAAATATTTTGGTTTGTATTTTTATTTTTATATTTTATTTTT
>NC_029785.2:11943448-11963156 GCF_000816755.2 Arachis ipaensis
CAAAAAATCAGTTATCATATATTTGTGTATAAGTATTTATTATTTAACTCATTTTTGACGTATACTTTATATTTTAATATGTATTTTATATAAATGATTAATTTTGTATGTACACTTATTAGGAAATGGATCCTCTCCAGTTTTTTTAATACTTGACAAGATACAGTGTGATCTCTTACCTTTGATTCTATAAGTGGGACCAAAAATAAATAAAAAAGAGAGAATAATGAATGGTTAGATTAAGCACTGAACACCATTATAGTTGATTTGTAATATAGTTGATTTGTAATACCCAAAACAAAACTCAACATTAATGGTTACATGGGAATGCAGCTAACATTTAATCGATCAAATCCAAATCATGAAAACTTATTCAGCTTTATTTTCTTTTTGTATTGCCTTTTCCTTCTATTTTTAAGACTAGTTTTGATTTTTTATAAGTAGGGCAGAAAGTGAGTCAAATTAATTTGTGAGTTAGTCTGAACTCGACTCGTTACTTAATAAGCTAAGCTCATGAGTTTGTGAGCCAAATTTAAAGTTGGATTTGATCTCACATATTAAACTCGAGCTTGGCCTTGGGACAACTCGCAGTTTGAACCTCAGTCTTTCAAATGTGGAGGCTGTCAAAGGTTTAGTAAGAAGATCAGCAACCTGGTCTGTTCCTGGAATATGCATAACATGTAACTGTTTTTGATTTATCTTGTCCCTGATTAATTGTACTTCAAGCTGGAAATGTTTAGTCTTATCATGTAACACAGGATTTGCCATTAACAAAACAGTGCTTAAGTTGTCACAATATATCGTTGGAGCAGTTTGAAGCTTGACATCCAGTTCTTCTAGCAAATGCATGAGCCATTGTACCTCAGCTTCACAAGCTGCTACACTCCTAAATTCTGCAGAGGAACGACTTATAGTCGGTTGTTTCCTGCACATCCAAGAAATTAAGTTAGCCCCAAAATACACACAATACCCTGACACCGACTTTCTATCTTCCAAATCTGCAGCCCAATCTGAGTCTGCAAATCCATATAATCTCATATCATCGCTTCTGTGTAGGACTAAACCATGATGCTGTGTGCCTCTCAAATATCTTAACACCCGCTTTGCTGCCTTCCAATGAGCCAAGAGGGGAGAATGCATAAATTGACTAATTTTTGCCACAGCAAAAGAGATATCTGGTCTTGTGATGCATAAATATTGTAGAGATCCTACAACAGTTCGATAAAGCTTTGGATCTTCAAAACTCTCTGAACCTGCCGACAACAATTGTAACGAAGAAACCATAGGGGTTGGCATAGAGCTAGCTCGCGCCATCCCCAATTTTGACAATAAATTTGCAATATATTTGGTTTGTGAGAGATGCAAAGTTCCATTTTCAGTTTTGTGAATCTCAACCCCCAAAAAATAGTTTAAGTCACCTAAATCTTTTAATGAGAAAACAATGTCTAATTTCTTAATCATATCAGCCACACAATGTGAATTATTGCCAGTAATTATAATGTCATCCACATAACAAAGAATATAAATAATTGAATTTGTATGTTTCTTTATAAACAAAGAATTATCAGACTTCGCATTATTGAAACCAAAAGAGTGCAAAGTGGTGCTTAACTTAATGAACCACTCTCTAGGAGCTTGTTTCAAGCCGTAGAGAGATTTATTCAACCTACAAACATGTGTGTCAGACTTTTCTTCAAAGCCAATCGGCTGTGACATGTAGATTATTTGATGTAAATTCCCATTCAAAAAGGCATTGTTGAAATCAAATTGCCTTATCACCCAATTTCAAGAAAGAGCTAAGCTTAAGATCAGTCTAATTGTTGTAGGTCTAATTACCAGACTAAAAACTTGTTCAAAGTCAAAACCTTCTTCTTGGTGAAAGCCTTGAGCTACTAACCTAGCTTTATACTTGTGAATGGATCCATTAGGGTGTCTTTTAATGGTAAAAACCCATTTGCAATCTATAATTTTTGTATTTTCTGGCTTAGGCACTAAAGACCAAGTATTGGTTCTTTGTAGAGCTTGAAACTCTTCTATCATCGCCTCTTTCCAACAAGGAATACTGAGGGCAACATGAGCTGTTTTAGGAGTTGTTCATCACTAGTTTCTGACCGAATAGAAGAAAAAAAATACTTTTGGTTTAGATGAACCTGTTTTAGACCTTGTCATCATAGCATGAGTATTGTGAGGAGTAATTGGTTGTGAATGGTGTGATGTTGTAGAGGGTTGAGTGGTAGAAGATTCTATAGGTGGAAGAACAATGTCTATGCCAGAAGTGGGTTGTATTTGGCCTTGTGGCTGTGTTGGAGTAGGATTGTGGCTAGGACCAAAAGCATCCTCTAATTGATGGCTTGGATAGTCATTAGTTGTGACAGAAGGAACACCTTTAATTGTATGTGAACTAAGGAGAGTGTCTTGTTCATTTAAGGTGCATGGATTTTGATGAGTGGCGGAAGTTACATGTGGAACAACAGTAGGAACAGGGTACTTTGAAAAATAAAAGGAACTATCTGCATCCTTCTTAGTTAAGTCAAGCTCATTAGTAACAGATTTAGAGAGAAATAAGTCAGAATAAGAAAACTGAGATTCATCAAATTTAACATTCCTAGTGATATATATTCATCCATTGGGTGATAGACATTTATAGCCTTTGTAATTAGGGGCATATCCAAGAAACACACACTTATGTGATCTATAGTCTAATTTATTCTGATTAAAAGGTGTAAGAAGAAGAAAACATGCGCTACCAAAGATTTTGAGAGATTGATAATCAGGTTTCTGTTTAAATAAGACCTCAAAAGGTGATTTTTGTGACAAAATAGAAGTTGGTAACCTATTTATCAAATAAGTAGCTGTAATAACAGCTTCATCCCAAAAAATCTTTGGCATTTGAGCAGTGGATAATATGGCTAAACTCATTTCTATTAAGTGCCGATGTTTCCTCTTAGCTCTTCCATTTTGTTGGGGAATATATGGACATGAAAAACAATGTTGAATACCCTCTTGTGCAAGATATGTAGAAAAAGCTTTGGAAGTGTACTCACCGCCATTATCTGACTGTAAAGCCTTTAATTTGCAATCAGTTTGGTTTTCTATAAAATTTTTATATTGAATGAAAGCTGTAAAAACTTGAGATTTGTGAGATAGTAAAAAAGTACATGTATATCTGGAAAATGCATCAATAAATGTAACATAATACTTGTAACCAAGATGAGAAATAATGGGAGAGGGTCCCCAAACATCCGTGTAAACCAATTGCAATGGTGAAGTGTAAACAGTTAAAGAATCACTATATGGAATAGAATGCATTTTAGCTTGAAAACAACTTTCACAAAGACTAGGCTTCTTATTATCAACACTATTATCAAAAGGAATGCTACATTGTGATAGAACAAGATGTACAATTTTGGTGGCAGTGTGTCCTAATCTCTTATGCCACAAATCAAAAGAAGGAAGAGAGATAGAAAAAGCTTTAGGACATGAATCTGTTTGTGAATGATAAGGGACAACAATATTAGAAAACTGATATAAACCTCCTTGCCTAAAACCTTGTAGTAGAACCTTTTTGGTGAACTGACATTTAACAAGACAATAAAAAGTATGAAATTCAAAATAAACAAAATTATCCTCAGCAAATTTAGAAACAGAGATCAAATTCTTGGTTATATGAGGACAGTGAATTAGCTTTTGTAGAGAGAACCATCTTTTAGAAGATAAAGAATACAAAAAGGAGTGTCCAACATTAGATATAGAAATACATATTCCATTACCTATCTGCACTTGTTCTGGCCCTGTGTATTCAGATGATGCAATCAAGTTAGATTGAGAAGAAGTTACATGATGAGATGCACCTGTATCGGGATACCAAGCTGGGTCAGAGACAGTAGATGGCGCAGCAAGGAATGCAGCAGGGTTGTGAAAAGTATTTGTAGGTGGAGGAGGAGTAGTTGCAATAGAATTCACTTGGGATGGAGTGGAAGCAGTCGATGAAAGAGAGTTGTAATTGTTCATTTGAGTGCCTTGATTTTGTGACGGTGGGGGAATCTGTTGATCAAATGTATGAAAACAGTGCCAAGCAATGTGTCTAAATCGGCCACATACTTGGCATTGAGGTCGTGGTTGTTGATAAAAGGACCTGCCACCTCTAAAAGGTCGACCTCCACCTTTCCCCCTTCCTCGCATCGGATTGCCTCTCACAGTATTTGACATAGAAGGAAAAGAACTTTGAGCAAAATTAGCTTGTATAAGAACATTATCTGGCTTTCTGAACTTATTCATCATGTCATCATGAGTCAATACCAGAGTTTGCACTTCACAAAGACTACATTTCAGGTTTCGCATTGATTGTGATTAAAAGACTTTGATAGTCTTCATTTAAACCCTCAAGAATAGCTTTTACATGTTTCTCTGTCGAAAGAGGGTAACCTAAGGCTGCCAAAGAATTAGCAAAGCTTTTAATTTTTGAGATATAATCTTGAGCAGACATACCATGTTTCTTGACCAATTTGAGTTGTGCTTTGAGTTGTTTAACCCTATACTTGATGGATTTCTCGAAATATTCTTCAATCTTTCCCCAAATTTCATAAGCAAAGATGCACCCAACCATTTTACCTTTGAAATTAGAATCCATAGATGCGAGCATCCATGAGCTGAGATTATAAGCGTCCTGCTTCCATTGTTTGAATTGCTGAGATTCAATCCCAGCTTGCTGATTTGCCGTCGAATCAAATTGAGGAGGAATTCGTGTTTGATGGAGATGATCTTCAAGATCTTGTCCTCGAATGGCAAAGAGAGCTTGCTGTTGCCAAGTCTTGTGATTATTCTCACCAAGTTTGTCACTAATCGGGTGAAAGGGTTTTTGATTGAAGAAATTTGGGGGAAAATTGGTGATAACAGAAGAGGGGAGAGGAGTGTTGTTGGAATTGGAATTGGCAGAGTCTTCGTTGGGGGAAGCCATGGATCAAACACCTGTTGCTCTTGATACCATGAAAGGAATTTTCCAACAGTAGTTCTTATCGCAGAAGAATAGAAAGAAAGAAAGGGAAATTGAAAAGGGCAGAAAAGCTAAAGAATAGAAGTATTGAATTTTGATTTTTCAGTAAAACAAAATGAGTCATTCCTCTAATAGAGTTTCCCATCTCTACATATATAGCACTTTTAAAATCAAAATTAGTTCTCTAATTATCATAATTAATCATCCTTAATCTCAACAGGACCAACTCGCGAATTTTGGATGATCAAAACTTGAGCTTTACAAATAGAATAGATTGATAATGAGTCGAGCTCAATTTTTGTGAATCAAAACTTAAACTTGGTCTCACTCGACTCACGTCCAGCCGAATCCATAAGTCTCATTTATCCATTAAAATGAGACACGATTTTCATGGATGAATTGGATACATAGAATTATACATGAAGCTCATCTTTTAACCAGGAAAAAAGCCGTCATTTTTACTCCATCCAAGCATACCCTAACTTTAAAAAGCATGATTCATTCAGGAGACGCTCGTTTTTTATAATATTGAAATGAATTCAAAGGAGCAAAAGCATTTTAATCCACTCTCATCTAGCCAAAACTATACTCCTCTCACTTATAACCCTCCTACTTTCCTCATTTTTGGGTAGAATGCTGCTGACCAAAACAAAGTATCTACAAATAAGTATAATCAGTGTTGTTCTCATAGAAATTTGCATAAACCACTAAACCAGGTTAATCACTATTTCACTGCCATAGACCTTAAGGGGGACAAAAAATACTAACCCAAACCCAATTAGGGATTCTATGTTCCAATCTATGCTGATAAACCTGTAGCTTCTTTGGGTATCAGAAACAGAAAAGCAACTGGAATGAAATTGCACAAGGTATGAATTATGATGCCCAATAGAAGATTGTCAAATGATCCTGAATCAATATTCAATATAGAAGCCAACCCAGCACCCACAAAAGACCCCAGTGTTGCTCCCAAATTGTTTATTGACATGAAAAGGGCAAATAAAGTTCCTTCAATTCCTGGAGGACATAGTTGGCCAGATAAGATCAGGAACGGCATGAACCTGCACATACCAAGAAGAACAATTATATTTCTGGCAAACAGAAGCTCCTTTACAACAATGCATATGACGCCTATTTGACAACCAAAAATGCATTAGAAAAGTACAAACACAAAATACTATCTCACACAAAAAATGGTGTGCATATTTGTGGGACACCGTGCTGATTCACGCATCATCCACCATTGAATGGTAGATGATGTGTAAATCGCCATGATACTTTACACATCATGTGCACAAACAACCCGACTTGCTACCACTGTAATAATATGAAGATGGTGTTACTACAAGGGATCATCATTTGCCCCCAATCTGTTCCAAATGTTTTCACTTCTCATTAGAGATGACTATGCAGTGAAGTTGGATAAGATCACATACTTTTACATGCTTACTGTCATATTATGCTATAAAATATCACACATCTTCTATCAAAATTGCTTAGTAAAGACCAAAAATTAATAGAAGTGCTGCCATACTTGAATTGATTGATTCCGTCAGCAAGAGCAGAGCCAAAGAGCACCACAATCCTATCTGATACTCCGAAGGCTATATTTTTCCTAGACACAATGACAATCTCTAAAAGATTCGAGAATGCCAAGCCAATATGGGCACACCTATAATCAGAATGAAAACATACATATTAGTAAATCAATATATAGATGTTAGCTTCCCACCAAAATAATCTTCCATTGCTTACATGAGAATCTTTCGTAGAGTCATATACTTCAGATGGCGATTATAAACAAAGGTTCCCAGCATAAGTCCTAACCATCCAACAACTCGTGCAGTCCCTAGGAAGGATGCTTCAAGCTTCAGAACTTCAGTTTGGTAGTAGAAGATGACTGTTGAAAGATTGGGAACAGCAACATGGGCAAGTAAAAACCATGACATAGGTCTTCCCTCCCCAACAGAAAACAAATATTATTAGTACACTCTTCAAAGCATACTCACAAAATTAACTAGCTTCACTCAATCACTCTGCAATGAGCCACTAAAAAACATACACTTGCAGAGAGGCAGACAACAGCAAGGGGAAGAAGAAAAGAAAAATATCACAAACAATGGTCAATGGTCAACTGCTTATTGTTAAGAAAAATCGCTTATTGCTATTAATCAGGAAACAATCCAGAGAATCATCTTAAATTACATATGCATCTATAAATAATCACGCTAGGAACGACATCTTTTTAGTTTTCTTTTTTCTCAGCATCAGTGGTTACATCCAATTTCCAAATAGTTGAGAACCACCATGAAGGACAAAGATTATCTTTTTATTTACTGAAGGTTTTCTAATTTATGTGGATAGAAGAGCTGTAGGAAAGAAAAAGGCTTGTAGATTTACTATACCTAGCAAATCTCAAAAAGGAAATGTGCTCATGAGAAGGAAACATCAATAATATTAAATATATAACACTAAAATTGACAATGTATACAAAGTAGTTAGTGTCTAGATTACTTTGGTTACCTCAAGATCATGGGCTGTCTAAATGCACGACACAGGTCATAAATTGCATTCTTCAAAGAACGGAACCACTTGAAAGACAAGGAATCTCTTTTTTCAAAACTAGCTGATTTCCTAGTATTTATTGCTCTAGTTTTCCCCTTTGTTTTCCCCTTCTTTCTTCTTGTCGTAGTGCTGTGGGACTTTTTGTTTTTGTTGAAAGGAATATCTTCATCTTCATCAAGGGCGCTACCATTTGTAAGGGGATGTCTTATAGAATCTTCTGATAAAAAATTGATGTTCGCAGTGTTCTCATCCACAAAAGAGCATGACAACAGCTGTATACATGGTAGAACAGAAAATAAAAGGAAAATAACATCTATTTGTAAATTGGATAATGCATATCCTCCTAACAAACTACCACATATTCCTCCCAAAGCCATCGATGACCATGATATTGACTGGAGGTCACCAGCAAATGAAGCCCTGACAAGAAAAAGCAAGCAATTGGTCAGAGTATTAATTAAAATCATTAGAAAAGATAGCATGATCTAAGTACATCATCCAAGAAAAAACAGACAAACCAACATGGTATAACATCTGCTACACTGCCAAGTCCAAGAAAGTAATTCATCCTAGAAGATTCAAAAATGGAAATTCCCTCAAGGTAAGACCTTGTATGTGAATCCAATTGTTAAAATATGACTAAGTTAAAAGGTTGGTAAAACTTTTGAAAGTCATTATATTACAGCACGAATAAACCCAAATAATCTTCATTTGATCAGAAGGTTAGCATGCTAGTATCAAAGGAAAACCAAAATGAAACCAAGTATAGTACATTTAAACGGAAACCAGATACATAAAATTAGTAAAGAAGCCTAACTTCAAGTAAAATCCAAAACAATAAATAAAAAAAATAACACAAGGTACATAGGTTAAAATTTTAACAATCATACTATTTCCACTCAACTTTATTCCTTATCTCATCTCAGTTTCTTTACATTACTTCTTTGGTGATCAAGAATTAATATGTTCATTATTGGAGGTACAACACCCCGCCTTTGATTTCATCTTCTATCTAGTTCTGAAGATAGAGAAAATGAGAAGAAGCTCAAAAAAAAAAAAAAGAGCCTCTATGATTGCAATGTTCTGTGTAGTTGTTTCTTTAGGTAAACAGTAATTCTTTTCAGATTTGCCTGCTATTTCAAAATATTCTCTCACAATTTTCTATGCAGTCATAGTATTCAATATATGGAAATTTGTTTGATGATATGATTCCACATTTCTCACTATTACCAATATCAATATGCAGGTATACCATTCAATATATGGAAGTTTGTTTAAAGCAAATGGAAATAAAGATTCAAGATGAAAAAATACCGGTCATATCGTACTGCCTCGGCAATCATTGCATCGATTACAACATCTGCCATGGCCGAGCCCAAGTTTTGCATAGTCAAGAATATCGTCAGGTGCCATGTTGAACCCCTTAAGGTTGAGCTTAGGCCTAAAATTAACCATGGCACAAGGGACAGCACAGTTGCAAGCACTAAATAGGGAATTCGTTTCCTTCCTTTAATTGGGAAACAATCCGATAGAATTCTGTGTAGCAATGACTAAATCAGATTACAAAATTGATGTGGCAAACAGATATATACAGTTATAAACGTATACAGAAAACCATCAAACTAAGCTGCAGCTATCAATTGTCAACTAAGTTTAGTAGGTACATTCAAACACATTAGTAAAAAATTCTTTTTTACCAGCTAATTTCACCTCAGAAAAGAGTCATTTTTCCGTCGAAGTTAATCTTGTATCCTCTTATGTATTATTGGCTCATTTCTTTTTCCATTTGATGAGAATATTCACATTACTATACAAACCATGCCTGTATGTTCTTCCAATTAAGAGTAGTATTTAAAGATGATAATGAACAGTTACAGTTATATATAACTCAGAATTTCCTTGCCCTTTCCCTTGTTGTATTCACTAAAGATCATTTCTAACATACCATGTTATATATTCTCAACGTATAAAAGAAAGCTAAAAACAGATGACAAAGTCATTCCCACTATGGTTCAAGAACAGTTCCAAACAAACATCAGCACAGGAAAGAATCACAACAATATCATTTATGTTGACATAATTTGCAAATATATCTTAAGATATGGATTTGTTAGCACCAGTATCATATACATGAACCAATCTCCCTGTGTGAGCTACTTACATGTATTCGTTTGTGAATGCTCAATGCAAAGTAACAAAATAAATAAAACATCCAATGTTCCATACCCATATAATGGTTTAATGCTCCATGGGAAAAATGCTACTGAAAACACAAATTGAGAAGCTGATGGTGACAACTTGAGATTATCCTTGAGCTGGTAGGAAATAGCTGTCCATACAAAAGACCTAAAACCCTGCATTTACAAAGTAAAATTATAAATCAAACTCACACAACACAAAGGGTAAGCCATCAACTACAAACTATGATCACTTTAAAACTTTTGTACTTCATAAATCAATGTATCTGGATGCAATTTGAAATCAAATAAAAATGTTATATCAGTATTTAACTTAATCTAATAGCAGCAGATAACAGCAAGAGTCATCTTATTCAATTCAAAACTAAAAATTAGAAAATTCAACTAGAGCAACTATATATTGAAAAGAAAAGGGCCAATGTGACGAACAAAACCAATAAGAAACCGTACATTGATTTATATGCAAATACTCAAAATCTGAATGAAAATAAGATAAAATAATTGAAACCTGGGTGAAGTAAATCAAGCAAATCAACCAAATAAACGAAGCCCCAAATGCAGCATTCAACTGCTTCGTCCACTTGATCATTGTCAACAAAATACGTTAGACCCTCCCCCTTTTCTCTCTATTTCTCTTTCTCACTCTTTTCTAACGCAACTCACTACGAAGATGAAGCTGAGCTGCTTATTCCATTGTCGTTGCTTTCGGAAGTGAGAGGGGAATACAACAGTTTCCGTTTCCCTCCCAACGGTTTCGACAATGCGGGAGCCAAATATTTGACTGTTCTGTCCCTATCAGATTCGGTTCTGAAAGTTCAACACACGGAGGTTATTTCGGTCCTTTCAAGTTACGTTCGAAAATGTGAGGGACACGTCATGGGTCGAACCAGATTTTGCCACGTTGCAATTTTCCCAACTGGTCAATTGCGTTGACTATGACTTTGACTGAAGATAGGAGTTCAACTTTTCTCAACTATCCGTCGATACGTTTTGTAAGTTTTAATAAGAATAAATTATAATTTATAACCATGAAAGATAGAGACATAGAGACACAAATGTAGCTATATAAGAATAAAATAATAATTATAGTTATGGAAGATGGTTTTTATATATTAAGAGTATTTTAAAGTAGTGTTTATTTTGAGGTACTGACACAGAGATTAAGAGACTAAAATTTAGTATTATGTTTGTTGGTTCAGAGACTGATACTAAAATTTTTGTCTCTATCTCTAAGGTAGCGTTTGTTTTCGGAGGCACGACACATTGTCTTCGAGACAATTTTTTATACTTTTGTGTCCATTCTTTTACGAAGAATAATGATGCACACAAGACTTAAAAGGGTGGACACAGACTTTTTTATAAATTTTGTTTCCCTTTTTGTTCATGGATATTTTTTATTATTCCACTATTATCCCTTTTTATATTTCTTATTGGGTTGTTCTCACAGTTATTTTCTTCTTCTATCTCTTTCTTTTTCAGGTACTCTCTCTTTTTTATAAAATTTTTTATTAATGTGATAATTCTTTCCTTCTTATCATTTTTACTTCAATATCATTTTAACCTTGTATTTTATTATTTGATTTGTAATAAAAATAATTATATTTATAAATTTTATTTTAATATAAATACTATTATATATTTTTTTATTAAAATTTTTGGCCTCTTCAAACATTTTGTTCAAGTTTTTTCTGTACTCCTATGTACTCTCATTCTCTATTAAATTAGTTTGTACTTGATGTAGAAAATTTGGAATCATATGACTATTTTAGTCATTTCATATAATATTTTAGTCTTGTCATGTGTATCCAAACATAATACTAGACATTATATTAGTGTCTTGTACATTGTATCCAAACACAATACACAAAGAATAATTTTTAGTATCTCCGTCTTATTGTCTCTGTCTCAGTATCATGTTCTGTCATGTTTCTAAAAATAAACGCAACCTAAAATTTCAGCATTTCAATACCTCCAAAATGCAGGGACATCAGGGAACTAAAATTTTTAGAAATGGAGACTGAAACTTTAATAACATTTTATACCTAAAATACCCTCATTTCAATTAATTAATTCCAATTTTACCCTTTGTGCAAATTAAATTAGAGTTTCATTCTTGTTTCAATTTCTGTCTCTTATTTTGCACCAAACAGAATACTATCTCAGTCTCTTAGTCTCAGTCTCTCAGTCTCAGTCTTTCCGTCTCTGTCTCTCCACCAATGTCTGGGTACTCTTGGCACACAGAGGCCATCTTTAGTGGTTACAATTGTCGTTTTATTCTTATATAGGTACATTTGTAAGCGTTTGTATCTTTTATGGATACAAATGGTAATTTATTTTTTTTAATAATAAAAAATTATAAAAAGTAAAAAAAAAAAAGACAAATAGGTCCATGACTTTTTATCCCGCAGACATTTAAGTCTTTAAAAATTGGAAAATACATATACGTCTCTAACATTCTCAAAACCAGAACATTTAGATCCCTCCATTACATTGAGCTTTTAAGACCTAACGAAGATGTTCGACATGGACTCCGTTTTGCTGCGTGACCGTTATGGTGTGCCACGTGGAGGTGCGAAATGATTAAGAGACAAAATAGTCTCCCACGCCAAAAATGATGCCTTTCGAGTCCCCTTCCCATGCTCTTCTTTTTGCTTTTATACATTTCCTTTAAAGCCCATAAAAGAATAATACAATTATAGAAATTCCATAACAAAGATCAAAACTGAAAAGTCAGAGTAATACTTTGTTTCTCCCTCCAAAAAGAAAGTCTCAATTTCTTCCTTGTTGCGTGGTGGTGAAGTCGTCGAAGGAGAAAGTGAAGGGATTACATTGTTTTCTTGTCATCTCTCTTCGTCTACAAAGGTAAGCTTTGTTTACCTCATTAATTTCTTTTCTGTAGGAGAATTTTAGTTAGTACAGGAGTTTGAGAATGGATGCATGATGCATATTGTAATGTGGGTTTATTTTGTTGTTGGTTAGGGTTTGATTCACAAACTGCAACCTATTACATGAATGATAGTGAAATCTATGTTAGGACAAAGTTGTTTTATGTAATTGTTATCTCTGATCATGAGTAAAATTGTATGCGAATAGAACTAAGTTTTACAGAGTAGTAAAACACACGTTTGAATAATTTAGAATGATAAGAATGGTTGTTATGCGCATGGTAAGGTAGAGAAGTTCTCAAAGATGGACATTAATTTTGTCAACTTCAAGGACTTGATAACCTTGTTCAAGGGCCTAGGATATCAGTCATACAAGGCTGTCTATTGGTATGACTCAACGAATCCAGACATTGAGTCAAGGCTGCATATCCTGACAGGGAATGCAGGGATCAATGCGATGCAAGAGAATAAAATAAAAAATTTAAGGACAGATTAGTTCTACATTTACTTTGACCACCCTGTGGATAATCTTGAGATTGTTGATACTACTGGTAAAGAGAGTGATAGACAAGTGGATATAGATGATGCTCTAGAAGGAATGCACACGTCTTTCTCCTCTAATAATGGGTACGAGAGCACAGAGGATGTGTTGTATAAACCTCCACCAAGATTTGAAGATGACAGCGATTCAAGTAATAGCAGTGGAGGAGATCAGAATGCTAAGAGAAAAAAAGCTTTGAAGGGAAAAAAGAAAATAGTATCTCCAAAAAAGGTAGCTGCAAAGAGGCAAGGGGTAAAGAGGAAGGCTAACACAGAGAAGAATAAGAAGGTGTAGCATAGGAGAAGGGTGAACAGAGGTGGTGAAAATAGTAAAATTAGGAGGATGAAAAAAAATGCTGAAGGTGCAAGTAATGTGGGTAATAGGCCTAATATGCATAATGATGGAAATGATGGGCCTAATTCGCAGTCCAATGTGTAATCCAACAGAGAATCAATAGTTAGGTTTTATGTTAGTGAGGTCCAACCAATTCAAGAAGACCCCATATTTGAGTAGCAGTCTGAAGAATTACATACCCCATCTCATCAGAAGATGAAGGTAGCAGGCATCACTTTCTTGAATTTGATGATGAATATGCTTTTAGAGAAGGAAGATTTGAATTAGGGACTTTGCCACCATTGAAAGATTTAAGAAAGTGGTGAAAGATTCATTTATTGCTGAAGGTAGGGAGCTGCAATGGATTAAGAATGACAGGGAGAGAGTCAGTGTGGGTTGCAAAGATGAAGAGTGTCCTTTCTTAATGCATTTTTCATACAACAAGGCTCTGTAGTGTTATCAAGTGAAGACATACAAAACTGAATACAAACGTGTTAGGAATTTAGGGAGTAATGCTGCTTACTAGTACTGGATTAGTAAGAAGGTTGAGAAGAGGATGAACACTCAACCACACATGACTACAAAAGAAGCAATTGATTTTCTTAGAGAAGAATTTTCATTATGTATCCATCCAAAAATGACTTACAGGGCAGTAAGGGAGGCAAGGGAGACTATTATGGGTAATGAACGGGATCAATACAATAAGCTCCGGGATTATGTATTTGAGATTTTAAGGAGCAACTCAGGATCAACCTCACGGTTAGAGCTTATCCCAATTCCACAGTCTCCCCCTGTCTTTGATAAAAAAAAATATACATCTGCTTAGATGCATGTAAAAGAGGATTTAAGGGTAATTGTAGGCCTTTCTTACATCTTGATGGCAGTTTTTTTAAGACGTATTATGGGGCCAGATTTTAACGGCAGTGGCATAGGATACAAACAACCAATTATGTGTGGTTGTTTATGGTGTTACAAGGTCTGAGACCAAGGATTCTTGGAAGTGGTTTCTAACTCTCTTTCAAGAAGACTTAGGAGATGTAATGACTCATGGTTGGAACTTCATGTCCGATCAACAAAAGGAAAATTTTACATTGATTGTTAACTTTAAATTATGTAATTGTGATTTGAATTTTACATTGATTGTTAAAGAGGTACTCTATATTATTCTATTTACAATTTATATATAATTGTCTTATGGGCTTTAAAGGAAATGTAGAAAAGCAAAAAAAAGAGCGTGGGAGGAGGACTCGAACGGCGTCGTTTTTGGCGTGGGGGACTATTTTATCCCTTAACCATTTCGCACCTCCACATGGCACATCATAACGGCCACATCAGCAGAACGGATTCCATGTCAGACATCTTCGTTAAGTCTCAAAAGCTCAATGTAACGGAGGAATCTAAATGTTCTGGTACTGAGAAGGTCAGGGACGTATATATATTTTTCAATCTTTAATTATTTAAATGTCTGTGGGACAAAAGGTCAGAGACCTATTTGTCCTTTTCTAAAAAAAAAATAGAATATGATAACGAAAAAGAAGGAGAGGAGAAATTTTGAATTATGCAAAATTTATCCGAAAATAACACCAAATTTTTTTTATCGTGACATATAAATTTTTTGAGTTATACTTATTGGATTGAATTCTTGCCAGAAACAAAAATAGCACCAAAATTTCATAATTTTAACATCGAAATTTTGTTATAAAATATAGAAATCTCTTCTTTAATGCTGCATTTTTTTTTTACTTCTTATTCTTCTTTCTTTCTTTCTTTTCTTTTACCCTTATATCTTCTTTTAGGAGCATTAATTTTTATATTAAACTTGAATGAATATGTATTGCAATCTTATTTAGTTGAATGAATGTAAATTCACACTTATTGGATTAAATTCTTGTTAGAAACAAAAATAACACCAAAATTTATTTAAAGTGACATTGAAATTTCAGTGTCAAAACTAAAATATCTATATGTTATTGTTAATAAATTTCAATGTTATTTTTTTTTATAAATTCTGCGTAATTTAAAACTCTTCTTCTTCCCCTCCTTATCTTTTACGGCTGCTTCTTCTTCTTCTTTATCTTTTTCTTCTTATTTTATTTTCTCATAATTCTTTTTGTTTCACTCTCTAACGATAACGATGATGATGGTGATGATGATGGAGAAAAAAAAAGAAGGAGAAAAATTCAAATGAAAGGAAGGAGGAGGAAGAGGAGGAGGTGACGGCGGCGGCGGTGGTGAGGACAACGATGATAACGAAAGAAAAATATGAGAAAAAAAAAAGAGAAAAAGAAGCAGCAACGATGTACAAAAGAGAAAATTTAAGAAGTGCGCGTAAATTTAAAAAACGGTTATATAACTTTGTTGGACTTAGTTGGGTAATTTTCACTTTGTTGTAAAGCATTTTTGTTCTTAATATATATTTTTAAACATTTTTTATTAATTTATAATTTATTACTTTATTTGCTACTTCTTAATTCTTAAATGAAAGCAATCATGTTTTTGTCGGGGTTAAGTATTAACTTTGACAATCTAACTTGATTCCAATTAACTGCGATGATCGGTGGGTATAGCGTATGTGCAGCGTACTGGGATGTAAGGAAGCCTCTCTCTCCCGGTTAAATATTTGGGGATCTCACTAGGAGCTAACCCGAGATTGGTAAAGACTTGGAAGCCAATTATAGACAAAGTGGAGAATAAACTTAGCATATGAAAAGCCAAGGTTCTCAATAAAGTTAGTAAGTTGGTGCTCATTAAATCTGTGTTGAACAGCCTCCTTGTATATTATCTAAGTCTGTACAAGATGCCAAAGACTGTTGTAGAGAAACTGATTTCTTTACAGAGAAGATTTCTATAGAGCAAGGAGGATGGTAAGAATGGTATGGCCTTGGTCAGGTGGGAGGTGGTGCAGGCGCCCAAAAAGTTTGGTGGATTGGGTATCGGGGATGCCATGGTGCGCAACACAGTCCTTTTATTTAAGTGGTGGTAGCACTTTTCTAAGGAGGATTGTCCGCTGTGGAAGAATGTGGTTTGCTCTTGTAATAACCTAGACCCAAATATGATGCTGTCCTCCCAGGTTTTACCTTTTCGGGGGAGTTGGAAGGATATATACCAGATACAGTTCAAGGATCAGCAGACAGCAAGTAAAACAAAAGATAGTCACTGGGTTGTCTATGTAGGTTGATGATGGGAGGGGGACTCGCTTCTGGGAAGATGTCTGTCTGCGTGGTGGTTCTCTAAAATATTAGTTTCTAAGACTCTTCTCAGTTTCAAACCAAAGAGGATCCGTTATAGGGGACTGTGGGTTTTGGGATGGGGTTGAGTAGATATAAAACTTCTAATAGAGGCGGGAGTTATTCCAGTGAGAGTTGGATTTAGTGAACCTGTTATATGATACACTAAGACTGGTCAAACTTGCTTATAGCAGAGAGGATAGAGTTGTGTAGAAATATGATAAATAAGGAGTCTTTTCTACTAACTCTTTTGTGCAAGTACTGCAGGCAGAAATAACTCCGGAGGATGTAACAAGCTACAACTTTACTAGGACAATTTAGAAAGGGCTAGTGCCGCCAATAGTTGAACTATTTGTCTAGTTTGTATTGATTGAGAAGGTCAATACAAGGGAGAGATTGAGTCGGTTTGGGGTTATCAACCAGGAAAATGTTGTATGCGTGTTGTGTAATAAAGGTGTTGAATATGGTCACCATTTGTTCCTTGGTTGTGATTTTTCTTGGCCGATTTGGTGTGTTTGGATCATTTGTTGGAAGGCAATGGTCGTGTCCAGGAACATTGAAGGAACATTTCCTAAGTTGGACTAAGATATCCTTTAGTAAGGAAGTGCGTAAAAGATGGATGGTGTATTTTTGTGTTATTATTTGGAACATCTGGCTAGAAAGGAATAGAAGAATTTTCCAGCATAAAGGAAAAGGAGTTGATGAGATCATCCAAATGTACTTTACAAACTACAAGGAGTGGCTAGGTGTTGATCATTTTTGTTGTTGATGGCAATGCCGGAAATGACAAAGGATAAAGTTTAGCGTTCTTTGTGTTGGCTAGTTTTTTCTTTTTCTGTATACTTTATGCTGGTCATATTTATTATCTTCATACGCTCCACTTGTGGTGTTGAGTTACTCTCTTTAAAAAAAAAAATCATGTTTTTGAGTCACCAAAAGATATGTTTTTTCTGTAACCCAAGAGAAACGTTCATCAATTGGAAAAAAACTTGTTATACGTGACTATGTTATTGGTCACTTCAGAGGAAAAGATGTCACGATTTTTGCACTTCAAAAAGTACCGTACAATACAGTAATATTTTGGCTCTAAAATTCAAGGTTACTCAGTATGTTTTAATGTCTGAAAGAGAGAAATGTAGGAATTTTATGAACAAATTAGAAAATCCTACACCTGCACTGATTTATTCGCAATTAATTTTCGTTAAATTTGCTCATAAATCATTCCAGCAAGTTGGGTTTTTTGAACAAATTGTGAAACCCATACCTCCAATAATTTATTGTTAATTAGGCCTCACAAATCGATCGATGCATGTATTGTGCTTTATGAGCAAATTGTAAACCCCCTATCATTGGTAGCAATTTACATAAAAAAGAAAGAAAGTCATATTCTCAAATATTTGCAGAATTGCAACAACAACAACAAAACCTTGTCCCACTAGATGAGGTCGGCTACATGAATCAAACAACGCCATTGAGCTCAATCATGTATCATGTCTATAGAGAGACCGTTTACATGTAGATCTCGTTTGACCACCTCATGGATGATCTTTTTAGGTCTTCCTCTACCTTTCACCCCTTGTCCATCTTCCATCTCATCCACCCTCCTGTTTGGGTGTTCTGTCAGTCTTTTTCTCACATGTTCGAACCACCTGAGCCGTGATTCTACCATCTTTTCTACAATAGATGCTACTCCAACCCTCTCTCTTATACCTTCATTCCTTATCCTATCCAATCGCGTATGACCACTCATCCATCTCAACATCTTCATCTCTGCCACACTTAGCTTATGTTCGTGCTCCTCTTTAGTTGTCCAACACTCTATACCATAAAGCATAGCCAGTCTGATAGTAGAATTTACCTTTAAGTTTTAAAGGCATTTTTTTGTCACATATAAAATCAAACGCACTTCGCTATTTTGACCAACTTGCTTGGATTCGATGATTTACATCCTGTTCAATCTCTCCATTATCCTGTATGATGCACCCAAGATACTTAAAACTCTTAACTTTTCGTAGGATGTTATCTCCAATCTTCACCTCTATATTAGGGTTTTCCCTTCACAGGCTAAACTTATATTCCATATATTTCGTCTTGCTATGCTTATGTGCAGATCATACACTTCTAGAGCTTCTCTCCATAACTCCAACTTCTTATTTAGGTCTTCCCTTGACTCTCCCATAAGGACGACATCATCGGCAAAAAGCATGCACCTTAGTATAGGCTCTTGGATATTCTCTGTGAGTACTTCCAAGACTAATGTGAAAAGGTATGGACTTAAGAATGATTCCTGGTGTAATTCTATACCAATAGAAAATTCCTCTGTCACACCACCCTGAGTCTTCACATTAGTTGTAGCCCCATCATACATGTCTTTAATTGCACGAATATATGCAATCCTTACTCTCTTCTTTTCTAAAACCTTCCATAAGACCTCCCTTGGTACCTTATCGTATGTTTTTTCTAAATCAATAAACAATGTAGATCCTTTTTATTACCACGATACCTCTCCATCATCCTTCTTAACAGGTATATCGCTTCAGTGGTGGATCTACCTGGCATAAAACCAAATTGGTTCTCTGTTACTTGTGTCTCTTGTCTCAGCCTCCGTTCTATCACCCTTTCTCATAACTTCATGGTATGGCTCATGAGCTTGATCCCTCTATAATTTTCCGCAACTTTGTATATACCCTTTATTCTTGTAGATAGGTATCAAGGTGCTCTTTCTCCACTCATCTGGCATCTTCTTATACCTTAAAATTTCATTAAAAAGCTTGGTTAACCAACTGACGACTTTCTCTCCAAGGCCCTTCTCCGAGACCCTTCCAAACTTCAATCGGGATATTATCGGGTCATACTGCACTGCCATTTTTCATTCACTTTAGAGCCTCTTTTACTTCAAAGTCTCGAATCCTTCAATAGTAGTCGAAGTTTTGATCTTCTTCCCTCGTGCATAACCGACCAAGGAT
>NC_029785.2:11963635-11981898 GCF_000816755.2 Arachis ipaensis
GGAAGAGTCTTCTGTCCTTCATTAAATAACTCGTAGAAGTAGCTCTTCCACCTTTCATTGATCTTCTCCTTTTGAGCCAACACCTCCCCGTGTTTATCCTTTATGCACTTAACCTGATCCAAGTCTCTCATTCTTCTTTCACGGCTCTTTGCGATTTTATATATACCTTTTTCTCCTGCTTTTGTGCCTAAGAATTGGTAGAGACCCTCATATGCTCTTGTTCTTACTTCGCTTACAACCACTTTTGTTTCTTTCTTAGCTGCCTTATATTTTTTCTAATTATCTGCATTGCGGCACAAATACCACTCTTTAAAGCATACCCCTTTTGCCTTTATCTTTTCTTGTACACTCGCATTCCACAACCAAGACTCCTTATCTCTTGGTCATATCCATCTAAATTTACCAAAACTTTCTTTTGTTGTACTTCTAATCATTTCTGCCATCTCTCTCCACATCTCCTCCGCGCTTCCGTTCCCATTCCACTTTGCCTCTTCTTCTACCCATCTTAGGAAGCTTCTTTGTTCCTCACCTTTCATCCGCCATCACCTCGTCCTTGGGTTCTTCGTATGATGTCTTTTCCTCAACTTTTTCTCAACGCAAAAATCCTTGACAAGCATCCTATGTTGTGTTGTTAAACTCTCTCTAGGAATAATTTTACAACTAATGCAAAATTTTCGGTCGACTCTCCTCAACAAAAAGAAGTCGATTTGAGAGCTTGTCATGCCACTCTTAAGTCTTATAGGTTATAAGATGTTCGTCTCTCTTTTTAAAACATGTATTTGCGATGAGGAGATTAAAAGTTGAGGAAAAGTCCAAAATAGTTTTACCCTCGGTATTGACTACCCCAAAACCATGGCCTCCGTGAATACTTCCATACCCAGTCACTTCTGTTCCAACATGGTCATTTAAATCTTCCTCCTTATCATGGTATCCACCACCTCAATGGATTTTCCTGTTAGAGTGCCTATGTTCCATGTCTCAAATCTCAACTTTCTGTTGCCCTGACCTTTATCTTTTTCTTTGTGAACTAGCTTATTTACCCTCGTCCGTTCACGAAAACGCGAGAACCCTTGTTCATTTAACACTACACCCGGACACCGATGTAACAACTCTTGCTCATTTGACACTGTACGCGAGTCATACAGCACATTGCTTCCGGGCAACAACTTAGCTTTAGCACAATAACATCTTTGACCCATGTTATGAAGATTCGACTAAATTTTTGTGTTGACTGTCGAAGACCTAACACAACCCTCCTCTTTTATCCGAGTTTAGAACCGGCTATGTACCACAAGTGTAACATAGACTTAATACGGATTTGCAAAATTGCAATATTCAAGCAAATCCGTATTTATTTTTATGAAAAAGCGATAAATAAATCTCTAACTTTTCAATTTGAAAGACAAATATATCCTTAATTAATTGAAAACACAATAACATCATTCACTTTTTAAAATAGGAGACATCTAAATTTTTGTGAAATACCTATCTGTTTTCATACATTTCGAACAAAAAGACTTAGATATCTCGTATTTTAAAAAACGAAAAATATTTTTATATTTTTAATTAGTTAAAGACTTATTTGTCTTTAAATTAAAAGATTAGAGACTTATTTGTCTTTTTCTTTATTTTTATTTATGTCAAAAAACCCAGAATATTAGTTTATTACCTAATATCTAAAATGATAATGATGTTATTATTTTAAAATAATAATTTACAAGTCACAAAAAAAAAAGTAATAATTTACAAGGTGAATTATTCCCAAATCATCTCTGAAAAAGAATCCTCCAAAGTCCTGAAACTCCTGAATCAGATATCAATCTCCTTGGGAAAGGAATCCGTCTTTCAAGAGTCAAGCTGTTGAGTTATACTTGAAACTTAAAAATCAATCAAGCATTGGCCAAAAAGATATGTCCATAGCATTATTCAATCTTTCAAGTACTTGAGCGCAGTTTGAACATCCTTATCCCCTCTGCCACTGCAATTTACCACAACCTTGGTTCCATTTGGGAGGGTTGGGCATAGCTTCTCTAAGTAAGCAAGAGCATGCGATGTCTCCAAAGCTGGAATTATTCCTTCCAGCCGTGATAGTCTCTTGAAGGCTGCAGATAAAGAAGAACCAGGATACATGAAATGAAGAAAGAAGAAATGGGATATAAAAACCAATTTCAACTTCTAAGCTTCTGAATATATCATAGAACAATGCTATATGAATCCCATTTGGAAATTTCTACACCAAACTATTTCATAACAAAGTTAATATTAATTCTCAATCAAGTGTTCAGAAATGACAAAGTTATCCTCCAGAGGAAACCAACTACACAACAATTTGAATAAGATAGCTACATGGCCACATCTTAACCACACACTAAGACTTCGAGCTACCCCATTCCTCTCTTTCTTGCTCCTCTCTATTTCATATGTTTATTGTAAAGATATTTAAAGGGATCGTTCTCTCTGCACATCTGAAACTTGTGTCCTTGGAGATTTATAAAGAGAACAATTTCATGTAATATAAAAGAAACGAAGATAAAGAGACACGAAACATTGTACAGCGAAATGAGTAGTCATTAAAGGGTAAGTCCTACCTTCAAGTGCATCTTCGTCAGTAACACTGTAGTACTCAGCACGTCCTACATCTTTCAAGAAACTATGCTCTGGTCCAACCCCAGGGTAGTCCAATCTACACAATGTAATCAATAATAATTAAAAACTGAAGGAACAAATAGACCTAAGGAAATATGTAACAGAATATCTGCTGCAAGAATTACCCTGCACTTATTGAGTGGGGCTCAATTATCTGTCCATCATCATCCTGCAAAAGATAGCTCATTGCTCCATGCAAAACCCCAACTTCTCCTTTTGCCAATGTAGCCGCATGCTTACCGGTTTCTAAGCCAAGTCCAGCAGCCTCCACTCCAATTAGCCTAACATCATCATCGTCTACAAATTCATGGAAAAGCCCCATAGCATTTGAGCCTCCACCGACACATGCCACGAGTACATCTGGCTTCCCTCCCCATTTCTCCAATGCTTGCTTTCTTGTTTCTTTGCCAATCACTGCATGGAACTCTCGTACCATCATAGGATATGGATGTGGCCCGGCAACAGAACCTAAGATATAATGAGTTGTCTCCACATTTGTCACCCAATCCCTTATAGCCTCTGATGTGGCATCCTTCAATGTCGCAGTTCCGGAATGAACTGCTCGCACCTACGTAACAAAATCACCTCATTATCAAACCTATTAAGAAATAAAGCATATTGATTATCATGGAAAATAAAAACAATCTAGTCTTATTCAGCTATACTAGTTCATCTACATAATCCAAATGCAACTTCTACACTCTACTAAAAGCCAAGTTATAATTGCCAACCAAAATGTTCAAAGTCAAAATCTAGCAAATACAGATGCCAATGCATTATTCCTGTGACATCCCCATGCTAAAATTTTTAACTTAGGTTGAGTTCACTTTAAGAGTAAACCTAATTTCAAAGACTAAGTTTTCATAAAATCTTATCCATATCTAATCCTTAAGACTTCTCCATCAAATCTAAACCCCATTTGAAAGTGACCCCAAGTGTGAAATCCTAACTATCGATTATCAGAAGAGATTCAGTATCAGTCACCTAGGTGACAGTTCACAGTTAACATAAACAAGTATTGCACTATTGCCCAACAAAAGGATAATTTCTTAACAAATTTTTCATTTCTCCGGAAAACTAGAACACAGAATGCACCATCCTAATAAAATGAAAAACCAATTATATGTACAACCAAAAGGGGCAAACAATTTACCTCGGCACCAAGAAGGCGCATCCTGAACACATTAAGAGCCTGCCTTTCCATGTCCTGAGCACCCATATAAACAACACATTCCAACCCAAACCGAGCACACACGGTGGCAGTGGCAACTCCATGCTGACCAGCTCCAGTCTCCGCAATAACTCTCTTTTTCCCAAGCCTCTTGGCAAGCAATGCCTGACCAACAGCATTGTTGATCTTGTGAGCGCCGGTGTGGTTAAGATCCTCCCTTTTCAGGTACACCTGCGGCCCTTCGCCGGTGCCACGCCTGTAATGCTCCGTCAGCCTCTCAGCAAAGTAGAGTGGGCTCTCCCTGCCAACATAGTCCCTAAGAATCCCACTCAGCTCTCTCTGCCGAATTCAAAACCAACTTTTTAGATTAAAGCAAAATTCTAACGTGCTCTTAAAGCATATGATTTCTCTTGTTCAGAATCATCATCTCATTGTCACATCAACAAATTTCACGGATTAAAGAGACCATATTTGTAAATGTAGCAAATCTGATTCTCATTAAGTTAGCTAAAGAGCATTTGTTGCCGATAGATGTGCACACACTGGAATATTTTCTAATAACTAACCACTAACAGATTAAACTAACCATAACTAACTTCTACAAGCCATTAAGTGTTCCAATTTTTTTTTAGAGAATCAGCAAAACGAAGAAGAGAAGAGAAGCGAACCTGAAAGTCTTCATCAGAGGCAAGGGAGTGGAACGCAGCCTCAAGCTCGGTGAGTGCGAACATGAGAGTCTCGGGGACGTACTTGCCACCGAACCGGCCGAACCGGCCGAACGAATCGGGTCGCTGAGAAAGGGCCGAACCGGTTTTCTGGTTCTCCATTGGGAGAACAGTGTTTGGCTGCTCTGAGAATGAATGAAGACGAAGGAGGGCAAGTTGTAATTTTGGCTGATTTGAAGGATGAAATTTGCGGGAGGCGAGGCCAGGGTAGTGTGGGAGACAGCTTCAGCCTTTTCATTTCATGTTCTTTTTAGAGCTGGTTTGAAAATAATTTAACAACCAAAAAGAATTTAAAAAAAAAAACAAAAAAGTTATTTTTATTTAAAATTTAATTCTATAATTTAATCTGATTTATAAATAAAAAAAATTAAAATTAAAATTTATAAATAATTTTAAATAATTTATTTTTAATTGTTTTATAATAAAAAAAGAATTTAACTTTTAAATGAATTATAATTTCTAGCATTTCAAATAGTGTCAAAGAATTTCACTGTTCTTAAATCTTTAAGTTAAGTAATCATATGTTATGGTTACGTGTCATGTACTCATGTGACATGTTTATAAGACAATATTTTAAAAAAAAATTTCGAACTTTTTCGTTTCGATTGTGCCCACTTTAATTAATTCAACCGAAAATATTTGGATGCATATTTCTTCGAATTAAATTTTAAAGTGTTCTCTGAAATTACATTCAAATTTTAAAGTAATTTTTAGAGTTAATAATTATTTAAATTTGTCTTTAAAATCATACTCTAAAATTTATAATAGTCTTTAAAACACTTTTTTTACCACACTAACATTGTAATAGCTAACTGATTTAGCAAAAGAATTAGGAATTTAGAAAAGAAAAAAGAGACTAAATTACAAAAATAAAGTTTCTTTCATCACATCAACTAGCCAATGCCAGCATGGCAAGAGTCAATATAGCTTAGCTTTTTGATGGCAAGCAATGGACTAAAAATGTCTTAGGAATTAATATGAGATCCGGAGTGTAATTTTAAAGACAATTTTAAATAACTATTAATTTTAGATGCCACTTTAAGATTTGAGTATAATTTTAAATACCACTTTGAGATTTAACCCATATTTATTCACATCAAGAGACATTTCATAACATTGCCTATCGAAAATGTGAATGTCACATTCATAAGAATTAAAATTCTAATTGAATAATAATTAATTTAAGTTGATCAAATGATTAACTTATTCATCTCTTTAAATAAATACTGATAATTTAAATTTCATTTTGTATATGTAATAATCCATTGATTAGCAACAAGCTTTCTCATCTCCCTCTCTTTCTCCTTCATTGTTGTTGTTTGTCGTTGTGTTTCTCATCTCCCTCTGTTCCTCTTTTTCTCTACTCTTCTCTCAATCTCCCTTTTTAAAATTTTTTTCTTAAAATTTTTATTAAATTTTAAATATATTATTAATATTATTTCTATTATCTGATTTTTTTATTTAGTCATAAACAATAATAAAAAAAAATTGGAATTAAGTTTTAAAATAGTCTTTGAAGTTCTATTCAATCCCTAAAGTGATTCATAATGTTAATAGTTATCTAAATTTGTTATCAAAGTTGCACTCTATAACTCATAATAATTTCTAAGACATTTTTTTCTATCAATTGCCATCGAAAAGCTGTTGTGAACTGATTTCTGTCACACTGATACTCTAACGATTAGCTGATATAGCGAAAGAAACTCTTTTTTTACAATTTGGTCCCTTTCTCCCTTTTAAAACCCAAGTTCCCAAATTATTTTCACTATCTATAGACCTTCCCTTGTCTTCTCTATGTTCTCTTCGTTGTATTATAGAAGAGAAAATTATTATGATGATGGGTAGCACTAGTAATGACGTTGGAAACTTGAACAATTCAATAGAAGTGTTGTCGGGAGAACCAGCAAAAGCAAAGATTCACGTTTGTCAAACTGGGCTGTGGATCGTGACCAATTCTTCGATGGTTATAAACTGATTCTAATCCAGAAAGACTCTTTTTGGTTGTCAAAATTATAATATAAATGGTAATTGATTATGATTCTTTTTTGTTGTCTTTGTGGTTATAACATGATTTGATATTTTATAATTTGTGTTGAATGTGGCTGTAGACTGTAGATAAGAGATGGTGTGGATTGTTTTTGTGAACAAATAAAACCTAAAAAAAAGATGCAACAATAAATAATAGAGTAAGTGTTGTAATTGACAATGAAAATTGCTTAAAAACTTCAAGTTTGAAGTTAGGATTCTGAAAATAGAAGGGACTTTTGTTTATTACATGCTTGTTGTTTATTATTGTGGGTATTATAATGGGTAAATGGAAAAGGCAACTTGGCCTGTTGTATGACTAAAAAGAGATGAGATGTGACTAAGCATATTGTTTCTACTTGCCAATTAATGGATATTACATTTTCTTTCCATCGAGCTTAAGCTGATGGGAGAAGGCAACATTAATGGTTATACATCTAACACTCCCCCTCAAACAAGAGCCTCTTTTGGGTTTGTTTGATTTTGCATAGGACTTCTTTTCTCTTTTATTTGCCTTATGCCACTTTTGGGGTTCACCAAGGATCGAACTCTTGACCTTTCGGACATAGAGCTCTGATACCATGTTATGAAACCACTCATCCCAAAAGCTTAAGCTGATGGGAGAAGGCAACATTAATGGTTATATCTCTAACACTCCCCCTCAAACAAGAGCCTCTTTTGGGTTTGTTTGATTTTGCATAGGCCTTCTTTTTCTCTTTTATTTGCCTTATGTCACTTTTGGGGTTCACCAAGGATCGAACTCTTGACCTTTCGGACATAGAGCTCTGATACCATGTTATGAAACCACTCATCCCAAAAGCTTAAGCTGATGGGAGAAGGCAACATTAATGGTTATACATCTAACATTGATAACACAAGTCTTTTAAAAAAAGCGAGTTAAGCCTCAAAATAGTTCTTAAAGTTATACTCGAAACTCAAAATGATCCCTGAATTTAATAGTTATCCAAATTCATTCCTAAAATTACACTCTGGGACTCAGAGTCATCTTTCAAGCATTTTTTGTCAATAGGCGCCATCAGAAAGCTGATGTGGACCCATCTCTAACATGCTGATTAGGCAATGGTTAACTGACGTGGATTAGTAAACTTTTTTGTGACAATTTGGTCCCTGAATCAAATTTAAAAACCCTAATTCCCAAATTTCTCTTCTCTTCTCTTACCTTCTCTTCTCCATCTTCGAAGCCAAATAATATTTTTTAGCATGCAACAACCACCTAAGGATGCAACATAAGTATACGCAACATCCCATAGATAAAATACCATTTAAATACTAACACCAATCTAGCAATTACATAAGAATTTATCAGCCCATTGATAGCATAATCAAAGAAGTGCGTGTGCAATTTAATAATTTATCAAACTTGAAACAGAAAAGAATTTAAGTTTCATTTAAAGGGTATCAACTTTTTCACAGTTTCTTCTCAGTAGCCTCGATTATCAAAACTATGGTAGGGAACTTCGATCATTGTCTTAGGAATCGGCCGATTTTGGAAATCCTCGGGGGAAAGAATTCAAAGTCAAGGCCAAAGTTGAACTTGATCGTGCAGATATTCAATCATTGATTCATTCATTCATTCATTTGTCATTCATTCATTTGTACAATAAATTCTTTTAAGTAGGTAAATTAAGTACACCTAATTTTCAATAAGCAGATATTCAGTCTGCGAAATTCAAAAAGGAATGTGATTATATCTATAATGTATAATGAACCAAAGATGCGGTAGTACTGACCATACTTTACACAATCAGATCCCAGATCCAAAAACAATGATATAGAAACCAATAACATCACCTTCTTTATACCCTTCGTCTCCATACTTCTTCCTCAGAGCCTTATGCACCTTACTCCCATCAATATCCCTTAACATTGTACGGTGACATTTACAAGAATTAGTATATGTAAATCATTATCAATCACAACAGACTATTATTCTAAAATACTACACACATAGAGAGTTGACAGTCAAATGATTATGGAAGTAATATTAGCATGTATTAAGCGGGATTTAAAAATAAGCGACATATTTTTTTGAAGGACAATGGGATCATCAACAAATTCAGAATTCTATTATCAATAGCATTAATTCAACTTCATTACATATATTATGGTATGCTCTAAATAATTTTAATTCAGGTTTGCAATTTCACAGTTAAAACAATCATTCATAAAATTTGTCTTTATCATAAAATTTTTCATATACTAAATAAAAAATAATATTAATATTAATATTCATATCCTGTGATTGAATTTGACTTGCATCATTGACAAAGTGTCCAGGTGATTAAGAATAAGTACTGAAAGTATCTGAATAAGCAACTTCATAATATGACTTCTTTCCATATTTTAGAGACAATTTATAGTCCAGAAGAATGAAGAAGGAGATCCAATCACAATAGATATCATAACTACTATAATAAACCAATTAAACCCTATTATAGCTACTATAACTACCAAAATTAATATTAATTAACAACTCAATCATCAAAATTGAATTATCAAACTCATTATCTTTTAACAGCACCCCTAAAATCTCTATAATCAAAATATAAACCCTTCTATCATCAACCTAACGTCTATAAACCCTAAACCTGTAAACCACATGCCACCAAAACATCCGAATCAAGCTATAAGAATGATGAAGTAGCTATCAACCATAACGAACAACCATTGATTAGAAAAAATAAAAAATTTACCCTGGTCACTAACAAAACTAGTTCCGATGAAACCCTAGCAAAAACAGCAAACCATCAACATTAAGGTAAAACAAAACATCTCTTATTTCTACTTCTTCTTTTCCTTTTTGTTTACATCTAATGGAGAAAACAGTCTTCAACACATACTCTCTAAATGACGACGATGATGAAGCCGACGTTGGAGTGCAGTCATTTTCGAAGGCAGCAACTGCAGTGGCGCAAATCACATCATCGCCGTTGAGGAATAAAGGGAAGAAGGGTTACAATATAGTGTGAAACAACATCGTTTCACAACGTTTGCGCGCCAACACAATACTATGTCATTTTAGGGTTTGCCAACGTGTCAAGATAGAGTCCAAATCAGCTTTCCGATGGTGCCAAGTAGACGGAAATGGCTTGAAAGACGTGTTTGGGTTCCAGAATGCAACTTCAGGAATGAATTTGGGTAACTATTAAGTTCAGGGACCACTTCGAGTCCCAAGTACAATTTCAGAGACCACTTTGAGGTTTAACTCAACCAACAAACTTTACATCCACACTCATAAGCATTTCATTTGTCGAAGTTATCAAAATAAAAGGCCACACAGCCAAATAATTAGTTCCTAATAATGCACCGTCTAATGGAAAGATACATTAACCAAAATATAGAGCCTATACAGGCAAAATAGTTGGTTCCTAATGACAAAATAAACAAAAGAGAGAGTTGCCAAAACAGAAAGTAAACACAAATCTAAGTCATTTCTTTTGGTTAGGTGGTTTGAAATCAGGAGTGGACACAAATCTCATGAAATTTTCAAGCATTGAGTTTTAACATTATGGAGAGAAATTATATCAAACACACCACACAACATCGTTCCACGCAAAAGACGCGCCAAATACGGCCTCGTTTTCGGAGTGCAAGCATGGCAGGCATCAATCCACATCAGCTTTCTGATAGCAACAGATGGATGAAAAGTGTCTTAGGGACTATTATGAGTCATCAGCTTTCCGATAGCAACTGATGGATGAAAAGTGTCTTAGGGACTATTATGAGTCTCGGAGTGCAATTTCAAAAATAAATTTAGATAACTATTAATTTTAAATACCACTTCAAAACTTGAGTGCAACTTCAAAAATCACTTTCACATTTAACTCAAAAATTAATGATGGTGGTAGATAAAATCTTAAGGTGATGTTTAGGGTATTACAGTTTTCAAAACTTTATTTGCTTTGTATATTTATTTTGCCGAACATAACACATGTATTTTGTCTCTATTTCTTTAATATTTATGTATCTGTGTCTACGTTTATGTTTTTTCCCCTATCTATATCTTAGAAGTTAGAACTTCCCATTAAACTATGCATGACTCGAAATTCAGAAAGGATGGTGCATTTTTTTTCTCAATGTGATAATAGTAGCTGTCTTTCCGTGAAAACTTTTATATCACTGATCATATTGCTTATCATCAATGGCAATGTCATTTACAATGGTTTGATTGTTTGACTAACATATCATTCTGTACTTTTGACCAAGCTCAAATACATAACCGGACAACACTACATACATCCACATACTATTACGAAAATACCCTTATGGTCATTAGCTTTTGCTGTAGTTCAACCATGCACAAGCATAAACAAGCTAGTGTGTAATTATGTATATCAAATGCAGTAGGTTGGAACGTTAACAGGTCGATAAACGAAAGTTCTGACAGTGTGTGAATACCCTGATGGGTGATTGTAACTGAATTTCACCCCCGAACTGCCCTCAGCGAGACGGGTGCAATGCTCATGGAAACCACTGATGGGTCGGGCAAGGCACGCATCCCACCGATCACTCTCCGGCATTGTCTCGGCCACTGTGTAAATCCCCTTAGCATCTGTGAATGCTTGGTAGTTTAGAACTTCCCCGGACTTCGTGATGCAAAGGACAGCAACCTCAGCACCTGGACCAACACAGAGAAATAAACGGAACAATGAGATTTCAAATGAAAAAAATGAAAGTTTGTTGATGTTGAAACCATTTTTTTGGTAGTTTTTGGACAATTAACAAAATGATATCAGACAATTGTGAGGTAAACTTTTCAGTAACAAAAGGTTACTTAAAATGGCAAGAAAGCATAGAATAAAGACAGCTTAGCCCAAATAAGTATCAATTGTAGTTTGGTCCTCACTGCTGTTGGGTACCTGTAACGGCTCCCAATTACCTCATGAAGTCAATTGCAAGAATTTTCCTGTCTAATGTGTAAGACTTTACAATTTCATACAAGAATGTGAACCAAATTATTTAGTAAAATATTTATAATCAATGTGAATGGTTAATGAAGTTGAAACTTTTTCTTTTCAGATTTACCTTAAAGACACTCTAATAGTAACCTAACAAGAAGAGTATAACAGAAATTATAAAAACAAAAACTTCTCAAATTAGACTAGGATGTATGTATATATGTGCCAACAAGGTATTGATAACGAATTTATAGGAAACCCTATTCAGTATTCCCCTCTTATTATTATATATTCTCCTAGTCATTCCAAATAACAAAACAACTACAATAAAACTTTATCTCGCTAAGTGGGATCGGTTGAGTCCAGCAGTCACATAATCAAATATTAAATGATTCTAAAAGAATAATGGAAGGACTATCATGCGAAACATCAAAGTCAAATAATTGGATCAGTGAGAATTCTTTTTTTAAAAAAAAAATGGAAAATTCAATCATCAATGTGGTATTGAAAAAAGCTTTTGAGAGGATTGACTCTCCCAGTACTGAGTCTAATTTCCTCAATTTTGAGATAGTCCCCTCACTACCTCTCGACTCTCTCTCATAACAGATATCTTTTCTATTTCACTGCCATGCCAGCAAGGCATAGTTACAAACCCTCCCAACCTAATGATGCACTAAACTAAAATTAAGTCCCTATTTCTCATTGGCTGGATTCCTAGCAGAGGCTAGAGATACATTGATTCTACTAATCAAAATAGGAACAGTTGAATACTTGAATCTGGTAATTGATGCTAATTAGTCACCAAGTCATATCACCCCCCAAAGGATGGTTGTGTTCACATTTTACAATAACATCTTATGTTCAATGGATTAGTCATGAAGTTCAAATAACATGAAAAGAAATGGCAAAACCTCGAAAATCTTGTGAATTATGGTTTAGCTCCAGAACAATGTTGACAAGAACCACAATATGGTGCTGGACAGGGGCTATTTAATGACTGATGAAGGCCCTAACTGTTAGGATTGGTATATCAATCTCAATCAGTAATAAGTTTTATGTCAGTGTACATATCAAACAATTCTTAGGGGCTACAAAGAAAATTATGTTAAACACGGTATAATCCTAGGTTAGGTTTCTGTTCATGTATTAGAAACAAGTTAATCTAAAACTTTACAAAGATTGCAATTATCATGAACATAATGGTTAGTAAACTAAAAGGAGCAAATTGAACAGCTGAAACTTCAATTGACCTATTACTTACTTGATATCTATAATTAAACAAGCAGAAACATCATAAATCACTACACCATCTATGCTAATGACAATGATTTCGATGTTTTCCACTCTATATCATTAAGAAGTAGGAACATTCCTATCCTGATTCATAAATTGATATCCACAGAGTGTATATTTCTCAAGAATCAGCATGACCCATGAATGTAGCAAAGATATGCAAATAAAAGAAATAATAATAGAAAAGAAAAATAAAGAGGGAAGTGACAATTGAGCAACATTGTGCATAAACCACAATACCTAAATTTCAAAATTGCAATATCTTGGACTTGATCATTAACAATATTCTTGACATCACACTAGAGTTGAAGGGCAAAATGCTAAAAAGAAAAAATAAAAATAAATTCCACTGTCACAGAACTTGTCCATTCTTATGAACATGTTCAAATCTATTGCTCTACCCGAAGTACCAAACCAATCCAAGTGAATCCACCCTTTTGTTAGTGATGATTTCTTCACAAGAAAAAAATAATTCAGCATAGTATCATTATACAACATCATTTCCTGATGCTTATTGGCAAACCTATATTGTGAGGCTCAAGCTTTCACACATCAACCTACTACAATAATACCTTTCTATAAAACATCACAGAATCAACCATCAAAATTGTTAATTGATACAAATTCCAAGCCAACGTGCACAATTCAAGGAAAAAGGTAACTGAAACAAAAATTCAGGGCAAAAAATAAATGATATAAAACTAAAAACATATTGGGGAGAGAGAGACAGAGACCTTCAAGAACATGATCTTCAGGTCCAAGAGAAGAATCCCCACACACATCACAAACAACTCTTCCATGGATTTCACCGGTCCAACCACTAACGCCGAAAGCAGAAAGCAGTAACGCAACCATACCCATCACTATCTTCTCCTTCGTTTCCATGCTTCGAAAAGAATTCTTTTTTCGGGTGGAAAATTTGGTTAGCTCTTAGAAGTTTCCTTGTTTTCTATGTTTCTAGGGAACTGGTTTTTCTTTTTCCCACCGACACAAGCTAACTTAATTACTGAATAGAGTGAATAGTGAATACTGTCATAATAGGATGAAAAAAAAATTCTTTAATGGGATGCGATCTTCGCCCAAAAAATTTGATTTGTTCTGACTTCTGAGAGCACACAGTAATTTCTCCTTGCTCGGAGTCCCATCATTTTGCAAAAGTCCATCGCTATATGGACTAAAGCGTCATTTTGCAAAAGAGTAGGGGTAAAATAATAAAATTAACCTCCAAGTCCCTTCCTTTAAATACTAAACTGAAACCAACTTGTGCCGCCCGAGTCCGAGTCATAGCGGCTGATTTTGGAGATTTCTTTCGAAGAGAGTTTGTTCACTATTTCTTTCATCTCATTGCATGCTTTTTATTAATAATTCTTTCTTATATATTTATTATTTTTTTTTTTTAAAATGTTATTTTGGCTGGTATTCCAAGATTAGGTGAGTTTTGGTTGATTTCTAATGCAGATTTATGACATATAAATGCTTCCCTGTGACGATTTATAATATTTAAAGTAGTGGACCGAATTCCATTGAGGAAAAAAATAATCTGAGGGATCCTCAAATCGTTTATTGTGTGTTTTACAATCCATTGTTCTTGAATCCGTTGTGAGATAAATTCTGTACTCCAAAGTTTGTTTGATTTTCTGTTATTTGAATGTCCAATTTTGTGCATAAGTGTTCTTATTCTCTGATTTCTAAGCACTGCCCTTAAGATCGCCTTCCCTGTGAATAATGGAAGCGTTTCGAGTCATAGCTGTGCAACATCAAATTACCAAATATGGAGGTTTTCTCATTAGGGTTTTTCTGATGGGATCCTCCTACTACCCACTTTGCTCATATTCTAATGAGGCATGGATCCTTTTTACCTTTGGAGCTTTGCTTTTTCTAGCCATTTGTATTGATGTCTATGGTAAATGGTTTCTTTGCCATTTGGCTTCAGATTCAACAACTGGTAGTAAGAGTTTAAGTCCTTTGGTGCTCAATTAATGTCTCAGCTTGCATGTGGGAAACAATTCTGTTAGCATAATTAACCACAAGAAAGTAAGATTCTGATATTAATGGTATGGTTGTATTGATAGGGAAGTTGACAATTAGAATTTAATAGTATAGTATTAGTAATAGTGTATCCTACTTCCATGATCTTACTATCTGTTCATTTTTATGCTAACAACTTTCCACTAATGTGAACTATTTTCTCTGCCTTTGCATGCTTTGATTATTTTGTTTGATTCATTGTTTTTTAATTGAGAGTGGGAAATGGCAAGGGTGATAAATCAATTAGATGTGTGAAAACTAAAGAGAAATCAAATCCTTTCTGAACTGAGTTTTTTAAGCATATATCAAACTTGCTAAACTACTCCTTTGTACCAGCTATTCTATTTCTCATGTGATACAGAGTTGAACAAAATTTACATTGACTATATAGTCAATCTAACACTAACACAACCGTCTTGCAAAATACTATGCAGAGAGTTGATTCTTGATTTTACAAGCCAAAAAGGAACATTAGTGTTTACTAACAACTGAAATACTAAGGAACTGAATGCCTTGGATCTAATTTTTTTATATTTTGGGGGGTAAATTTTGCTAGTTTGAGCTTGGCATGCATTTTTTCAAGCTTCAGAATCCGGTATTCAAGATAAGATGCCATTTCTCCAATACAATGGCATGCACCTTTTCCGTCCTTGTTGAAACCAGTTTCAACTGTACCACAAAATTTATGAGCCTTTGGTTTGCCTTCTTTTGCATCTTCATTGGAAATTTTTTTGCTCCCTTCTGCTTTAGGATCTTCTACATTAGCAATGTTTGATCCTCCAACAACATTGTCACTTGCAACAAAATTAAGAACTCCACTACTCATTATTCCATATGCTTGAAAGACAGCACCTAGTGAGGGAAGATTGTCAACAGATTCAGAACTAGACAAAGTGCTCTTGTTTTGAACAACTGCATCCTCAAAACATCTATTGTTGCTCGAAGTACTCAATCTTTCTACAATTGTAAGCTCATGCCTTTGATTAAAAACCCCTTGATCTCTCTTTCGCTTAGAAGGTAGACCAGATGGCGAATCATATGATCCAGCACCCTTCACCTGCCTAGACGAAACTCGTGACAAATTCCCCGTCCCTAATCCCGTTTTCATGCCTTCTTCCTTGCCTAGTTTCCGTCGCTTCCACCAAGCATAGTACCTTAAAGTAACATCTGGCTGTCTGGCACACAATGCACTTAATAAATTTGTATCCATGACAGGGCGGATGTAATCCATCCAAGGATCCTTGTTGCGATGAGGAACTGTACAATCAGGTATGTCCTGATCCATACCAAATTGCATAGCAACACGATTTGGGAAGTATTGCTCTATGCAGGACATTCCCACCAACTTAGAGACCCTCAAGCAGCGAATGTATGAATCCAATTCGCTATGAAAATCAGGATTATCACACACCCAAGAGTACTTTGTATTATAAAGCTTAAGTGGTGGAGAATTCTTATACGGGCGCCAAAGAAAGCCGTCTTTTTTCACCCCCGCTGGATCCATAATCGATCTCAATTTGTTGTTATCAATCATTGTTTTCAATCTATCCCACCTAGCCATTATAGGCTGGCTTGGTTCAACCATCTTTGGCTTTGGCGGAAGTGCCGGAAACCTCTCTAAAGCCCACACAATTACCAACTGAAAAGGAGCCCAGAGAGTAACTCCCCCGTTCTTCGTCTTTGCTGAACCCTTGATAGCACTATTCAACAATCTCAAGTCCCTATAAATGCTAGCTAAAACAGCAGGTCCTAATGCTACTCTAGTTCCTCTGGCTAGTTTTACAGCAAGCGGAAAAACACATTTCAAAACAGATCTATGTGATTTAGAAGCGAAAACAAACCTTGACAACCACAATGCCAAGAAAGCTTCATGCTCCACTTGGCTACTTGCATTCTCCATGAAGTGCATCATCCACGCATGATGATCAGCCCTTCTTGCTTTTGATCTGAAGAACATTGCCCTCACAGCGAGGAGTTTCGCCTCAATTTCCTTCTCCTCGTCGGTCTCAATAGACAAAGAAACAGGAGCCCCAAGAACAGAGAAACCCCCACATAACTTCATGTCTTCCAATGTTACCGTGCATTCTCCCCACGGAAATATGAATGTGTTGGTCTCACAACACCACTTCTCTGCAAGAACAATAAGCATTTCACTGTTCTTGTTGATTGTGAATGTTGAAGCCATTATTGCTTTGTCTATTCCAGCTTGCACCCATACATGTTCGTACTTGGGTTTCATTAAGTCAACCCATGTTTTCCATTGTTGTTGTGGGTGTAACCACCCATTGAACGCTACTTCACATGGAACATTTTCTATAACGTTGGAATTGGAAGGGAGTGGTGGAGAGTCACGTGGTGATGGGGTTTTGCTCATGGTGGGTTTGAGAAAGTGGGCGAGTCTTATTGTTGGATTTGAACCCGTTGATGGTGAAACCATGAATTCTTCTCTGGCTTCTATAACGGTGTCAAATGATTCTTCATCATGATGATTATCCATTGGTGTGAGAAGTTCAAGGACCAGAGATGAAATTTGGGTGCATGCAAATGAAAACTCCGGTCAAAGAGACAAAGATCACAGAGAAGAGAGGAAGAAGCATGGAGAGAAGAGACAAGGAAAGTTGCATCGTGCGGTTAAGCCTCCTGTTTCCAAATGTCGGTTTGGCTACTAATGCCACTCTATTGTTCTTTACTTCACAGGTGTAAATACTTAATTTTAAATTATTATATATTTACATGAATTTATAGAAGAAAATAGTAAATTTATCAAGGTAAAACTAGTAATTTCCATTCTCCGCTTTACCGAAGACCTTCATCCAATTCCCATTAAAATAATCACATTCTTCTTGGAAATTTCACAACCGCTTTTGGAAGCACGCCACATAATTACACATCATTGTGTTAGATTAAGGACCGTTTGGGAAATTCTAGAAGTAGTTTTTTTTAACTTTTGACTTATGAAAAGTAATAGTATTAATGTCGGGTGTAATTTTCAAAACTAAATTGCAATTTTTTAAGAAGCTATTTTGGAGCTTATAGAAAAGTTAAAAAAAATAACTTCTCTCATAATACTTCTACTTTTCATTACATTTCTTTAAAATAAGCACTTTTAGAGTTAAAAATCCAAACACAAAATAACTTATTTATAAGTTATTTTTAACAGAGTCATTTATTGTTTAAGTTATTTTATCAAAAAGAGCTTAATTAAGTTAGTTACCCAAACTGGACCTAATTTCTTTTACCGAAGACCTTCATCCAATTCCATTAAAATAATCACATTCTTCTTGGAAATTTCACAATTCAAAATGGAGGGTCGGGGGGAATCATTGAAATCGGTATCGTGGTGAATAGAAACAGACGTCTGTCAAATCATTTGGAAATTTGCTAAATTTTTATAACATGTCAAATTATAATATAACCTTTAATTTTGATGGTTTGAGAGTATAAAATATTTTATAT
>NC_029785.2:11981903-11989456 GCF_000816755.2 Arachis ipaensis
CTAATAATAAATTAAAATTAATTATTTTTATTTATACAAAAATCTAATATTAAAAGTGTTCCGTCTGTGATGACTGAGGTTGGTGATCTCTGGCCGAGCACTTGGATGCGTGGTTGGATTATATGTTGTCCTCGAGTAGCAACGTGAGTTTAACCTCGGCCTTCTGAAACACGGCGGCAGGAGCATCTGCACAAAGCACTCCGACGCTCAAGTAAGTGGGAGAATAACTAATAAATAAAGAGTAAATAACTAGAAGTGAATGTGGAACCTGCTCCTTTCTGAATCAGGGGGTAAGATTTATAGGCTCTTCGAGTTTGCTGGTGAGTTCCTATTAGTTCCGATATTCCTGGTCAAGTGCCGTTATGGATATCTTGTGAAGAGACGTGATTGAGTGGTGTATTCAGTTTCGGAGGTGATTTATAAAGTTTGTTTGTTCTGTACTACTTGGTTCCGATTTTTAAGGTCAGTCTGCAACTGAACCTCCATGCCGATTATGGCGTGGTACGCATCATAGCCCCCCAGGTCGGCTAGCGTTCCGTATAGGTCGGTAGGCGAGCTTTTTGTCTTTCATACGTGGCTAGGTTTTGTTTTGAAAAAATTTGGAAAGGGTTTCACTTGTCTCTTCGCGAATCGTGTCATCTTTTATTGTCCATTATTGCCGTTTCGGTTTCCACGTTTGTTAGTGGGCATGAATTAATTTACCCACTTTGTTAGTGGGCTTGCAATAATAGTTATTTTCATTGTTTTGGAAATTACGCTGTGTTGCTCCTAGTCTTCAAGTCTGCGCTATGTCTTCGAAAGGTAAACGTTTTCTGACTCTTCTTTGACTGTTCGTTTCTGCATACTCTGTCATGGCGGGAGAGAAATTGAAAGAAAAATTGAAGGCTATTGAGGATAGGGAAGACGACCCATATCACTGGGTCCAAGATGATGTGAAGACACGTTCATCTTCCTTCATCAGCGTTGAATCCCTTTCTGATTTGAGGGGCATAGATTTCGTGAGGGGGGGTTCTGGCGTCGTTGTCGAGTTTCAGCCCTGTTCTAGTAGTGATAGGGTTTGTGAGAGGAGGGGTGACTGGGAGTATTTTTATATGTATACTCCATGCATGGTTGAACTTGGAGTGAAGTTTCCATTTTCTTCTTTTGAGTGTGACGTCCTTACTCAGCTAAACTGTGCTCCGTCACAGTTGCACCCAAATTCTTGGGCATTCCTTCGCGCATTTCAATGTCTGATGGAATTCCTCTCCTTCCCTTGTTCGCTGTCTTTATTCTTTTCCTTTTTTCAGGCAAAGGGGGTTCGTAAGGGGTTGTGGGTTTGTTTCAGTAGCTTTCCGGGTCGGTCTGTATTCCTTCTTTATAAGTCCTCTTTCAAGAACTTCAAATCTCTTTTTGTCAAAGTCCGCTTGGCCGAGTCTGAGTACCCTTTCTATTTGGATGGTGAGTTGAGCGAGAAATTTCCTCTCTATTGGTGTTCTGAACCGACTCAGATCCTCGAGGCTTCTGAGAGGAGTGAGGAAGAGGAGTTTGTGATGAATTTTATTGTGGAGAGTGTTGCTGCTGGGGAATGCTTGTCCATCCCTGAAATCTTGCGTTTATATGATTTGGGTGATAATGAGGGTCTTAGGGCTTACATAGGTAATGTTTTTTGGTGTTTTGTTATTAAGTATTGGGCGTTTGCCGAGTTTGTCTGACATTTGGTGGTTTCTTTCAGGTGGCCGAGTTCCCTTGTTGGATCCGAACAAGCTGCAATCTTTCTTGAGTAAGAAAAAGGAGAAAGGGATTGGGAGTGCTGGTGATCGGAAGGATGCGGGCGAGCAGGCTTTCTCGTTCGTTGCGCATCCGGCGTCTTCATTTAAAAGGAAGAGAGACGATACTTCCTTAGAGGTTATTTCCGAAGGTGATCGTGAGGTTGTAGGTGGTGGAGGAGTTGCCTTTGATCGGCAGAAGAAGCTTCATGGCTTCATTGCTAGTTCTAGCTCGCACTCCCTTTGGAACGAACAGTTTAATTTTGCGGAGCTTTCTGATAGGGCCTCGCAGTATCCTGGGGACATGCTTATGACGCGCCGAGCTGGAATGGAAGCGCTCGGTAAATTTGTTCAGGTATGTTTTGTTTGTGTTTCTTATTCTTTCAATCTTTTGTATTGTTCTCATACTACGGATGCTCGGTAGGTGGTTGCTTCTCGCTTACTCTGCGTTGGTCGGACTGTTGGGTGCGTTGGTGCTGATCAGCAAGAGGCTGTGAACAAGGTCTCTTCCATGGAGAAGTCATATACAGCTCGGATTGCTGATTTGGAGAAGGTTGTAAAGGAAAAGGAAGATGTTGCTACCAGTGCTGTGGCTAAAGCGAAAGAAGCTGAGGATGAGGTGGTTCGTTTAAGAGATCAAATCCGTTTGTTGCAAGCTGAAGTTATGGAGCACGACGTGGCCAAAGGTCGGCTTACTTCCCGTGTGCATGAGCTAGAGGAGGCTGGGATGGAGATGTTCTCTTATGATTTTGATCGTGCTGTGAGTCAGATTGCCCTGTTAGCTCCTAATTTTGATTGTGATAAGCTCGATATTACAAAGATAGTTGTAGGTGGAAAGTTAGTTGTGGATGGTACTGTGGAGGAGCACGATGAGAATGCTCCTTCTTAGTTTGTTTGTATTTGTGGCTTTTGTTTTGACTGTCTGAGCTCTAGACTGTTAGTTTTTTGAACTTTGTATGGTATTTGGCCGACGTTAGGCCGGTTTGACTATTAGGTGGTGGTATTTGGCCGATGTTTCAGGCCAGTTTGATAATATAATATATTTATATTAAGTGTTTTTGCTTTGTTATATTTTGTCATTGTCAGGCTTTATTTGAAAAGAATTTACCGCTTTTATTTGGATTCGGGGGGCGTCCGGCCTCATTAAAACCCTCCTTAGGCAAAACCCTTTAGTTGGGAAAAAAGCTCTAAGGGGAAAAAAGAGTACCTTCATTCGCATTTTGTACAAACTATGACATATACATTTTGAGTGATGAGATGTTCCAGTTTCCTGGGATGGCATTGCCTTGTAATGTTTGGAGTTGGTATGCCCCCTTGCCGAGCACTTGGGTAACACGGAAGGGGCCTTTCCAATTTGCGGCGAGTTTGCCATGAGCTGGAGGTCTTCTGGCTTCCTCTGTTCGTCTGAGCACAAGGTCGCCTTTGTTGAATATCCTCGGAATCACCTTCCTGTTGTATTTTCTTTCCATTATTCTTTTCTGGGCCCTTTGTTTGATAGCGGCGATTTCCCTGTCCTCTTCGGCTAGGTCAAGCTCGGCGCTCCTGGCCCTTAGGTTTTGTTGTTCATCGTACAACTCGGTTCTTAACGTCGGTAATCCGACCTCAATGGGGATCAGTGCTTCTGAGCCATAGACCAACTTGAAGGGTGTTTCGCCTGTAGTGTTATGTATTGTGGTGTTGTAACTCCACAGTACTTCGGGAATGAGCTCGGCCCATTCTCCTTTTGCATTGTCGAGCTTCTTCTTTATTGCCTGCAATACAACTCGGTTAGCAGCTTCGGCTTGCCCATTAGTTTGTGGGTGTTCTACCGAGCTAAAACGATGTTGAATATTGAAATTTTTTAGAAATAAACCGAGCTTATTGTCTGTGAATTGTCTACCATTGTCTGATATTATTTCCTTTGGTATCCCAAAGCGGCATATTATATTTCTCCAAATAAAAGATCGTACCTTTTCAGCTGTTATCTTTGCTAAGGGTTGCGCTTCTATCCATTTTGAGAAGTAGTCTATGGATACCAAAAGAAATTTTACCTGTCCTGGTGCTGTTGGGAAGGGGCCGAGGATGTTAAGTCCCCATCTGTAGAAGGGCCAGCTTACCTCCATGCTGTGTAGTACTTCGGCTGGCTTGGTTGAGATCACCTCGTGTTTCTGGCATTTGTCACATGTTTTGACTTTTGCTATGCAATCTCTCTTCATGGTCGGCCAATAGTATCCTGTTCGGATTATTTTTGCAGCGAGAGCTCGTCCTCCTATGTGGTTCCCACATACTCCTTCATGGACTTCGTTCATTACTTCTCTGGCCTGGTCTTGGTCTAGGCATCTTAGTAATGGTTGTGAGAAACCTCGTCTGTATAGCTCCCCTGATGTTCTCGTGTATAAGCTTGCCTTACGTTTAAATTGTTGAGGGTGGAGCTCGTCTCTGGGCACCGTACCTGTACATATGTATTCAAGGAAAGGTTTCCTCCAATCGTGGAAGTGGTTGATGTGTTCGATACACAATAGTTCAATGCTCGGTTTTGTGAGTGTGTGCTGTGATAGTGTTGATGTTTGCGTGTCCGCCCTGGTGGCGGCGAGTTTAGATAGTATGTCTGCCCTGACATTTTGTTCTCTATGCACGTGTAATATAGTGAATGAACTAAAATTTGAAATTAGATCCTTTGCTATGAGCCAGTATTGTTCTAGTAAGGGATCTTTTACCTGGAATTCTCCTCGGATCTGTTGGACCACTAGGAGGGAATCGCAATGTGCCGTTAAGTTCGTCGCTTTGTGGGTTAGGGCGAGCTTGAGTCCCGCTATGAAGGCTTCATATTCGGCCTGATTGTTGCTTGCCGAGAAGTGAAATTGGAGGGCTTGTTCGGCTATCACTTTATTTCCCTCTTTTAAGATTATGCCGGCCTCGCTCCCTTCTCGGCTTGACGCTCCATCTACGTGTAATTCCCATGTTTCAATGTGGTCGCCTGGGGTCATCTCCGTGATGAAATCGGCGAGGACTTGTGCCTTGAGGGCCGATCTGGTCTGAAACTGAATGTCGAACTCTGAGAGTTCAATTGACCATTTGGTCAACCGTCCTGCCAGCTCTGGTTTTGTTAATATTTGCCTCAATGGGTGATTTGTTCTTACTACTATTGTGTGGCTTTGGAAGTAGTGTCTTAGTCTTCTTGCCGTGACTACGAGTGCCAGGGCGAGCTGTTCTATCTTCGGGTACCTCTGTTCCGTTGGTTGCATTACTCTGCTGACGAAGTATACTGGCTGTTGGATCCTTCCTGTCTCAGTGACAAGGGCCGAGCTTATGGAATGATTGGAAATGGATAGGTATAGATATAGAGGCTTGCCGACCTCAGGTCTTTGTAGTACGGGAGGTGATGATAGAAGGGTCTTTAGCTCGGCGAACGCGGTTTTGCACTCTGGTGTCCATTGAAATCGTTTGTTTTTTAAGATCGTCTGGAAGAATGGATGTGACCGACTTGAGACCGCGGGTAGGAATCGGGAGAGGGCGGCTATCCGTCTTGCTAGCTGTTGTACTTCCTTTATCGTCCTGGGGCTTGTCATGTTGAGTATAGCCTTGCATTTCTCGGGGTTTGCTTCGATCCCTCTAGAAGTCAACATGAATCCTAGGAATTTCCCTCCTTGGACTCCAAAGGCGCACTTTTCTGGGTTTAATCTCATTTTGTATGCTCGGACCTGTTCAAATATTTCCTTGAGGTCGTCGCAGTGTGACCGATCTTCAGTGGACTTGGCGACCATATCGTCCACATAGATTTCAATGTTCCGACCTATTTGGTGTCGGAATACTTTGTCCATCAGACGCTGGTAGGTTGCACCTGCATTCTTAAGGCCAAATGGCATAACTCTATAACAGAAATTACCATGTTCAGTTATAAATGCTGTTTTGCTTTGGTCTTCTGGATGCATTAAAATCTGGTTGTACCCAGAGTATGCATCCATGAAGCTCAAGCTGTTAAAACCTGAGGCGTTGTCTACAAGTTTATCGATGCATGGCAGGGGATAAGCATCCTTGGGATACGCCTTGTTTAAATCTGTAAAGTCGACGCACATGCGCCATTTACCTGAGTTTTTTCTTACCATTACCACGTTTGAGAGCCATGTGGTGAAACGGATCTCTTTGATGAAGTTGGCTTTGAGGAGCTTTTCTGTTTCTTCTAAGGCCGCTTTTGACTTCTCTGTGCCGAGGTTTCGCTTTTTCTGGGCTATGGGTCGGCATGTCTTGTTAGTGGCTAGCTTGTGGCAGATGATGTCTGGGCTAATGCCAGGCATATCTGCCGGGGTCCAGGCGAACAAGTCAGCATAGTCTTGTAGTAACTTTATCAATTCCGATCTCTGTTGTCCTCTTAGTGCTTGGCCGATGTAAGTCACCTGTCCCGGGACTTGAGTTAGCTGGATCTTGTGCAGCTCATCTGCTGGTTGAGGTCTTTCCTGGGTATCTCCTCGAGGATCAAGCTCGGCCAAGGATAAGATTTCTGTGCCATTTATTGCAAGGACCTCCCTTTGTTTGTGGCTTATGTCCGATTTTTTTAAGCTAGCATTGTAGCATTGCCGAGCTTGTTGTCGATCAGAATGTATTGTCGCTATCTTGCTGTCTTGCGCCTGAAACTTAACACACAGATGATAAGTAGATACGACTGCCCTGAACATATTCAGGGCAGGTCGTCCGAGGATAATATTGTAGGGGTTGGGGCAATCAACTATTAGGTATTGTACGTCTAAGGTTTTTGATAATGGGTTGTTTCCCATCGTCGTCCTTAGCCATATGTAACCTTTGATTGGTACTCTCTCGCCAGAGAACCCTACTAATTCTCCGGACGAGGGCTGTATTAGTTTTTCGGATAGATTCATTTTTAAGAAAGTAAAACATCATGGATTGAAATTTCTTTAGGTGAGCCCGGGGGTCACCAATCCCCTTGTACGGCTCAAGAGAGGAAGGGAGAGTGAAATGTTTTGGCATTTGGTAGTTTGTGATCTCCTCTGAAAACGGGTTGTCCAAGGTCAGCTTTTCCTTGGGGGGTTAGCACAGATTAGATCGGCTCGACCTTGGGTTGGACCTTTGGAGTTGTTTTCCTCTTGCTTGCTGTTCTGCGTGGATAGCTCAGCTAATCTCTTGACTTCTGCTTGTAGTTCAGCCAGCTGGACCATGAGTTCGGCCTGACTGGGTTGAGGGACTCCATTGTCAGCCATGTCCTCAAATTAATGGGTCCTGCGTAAGAGAAGAAAAGAGAGTGGGAATAAAGTGGGGTTAGATCGGCCCCACGGTGGGCGCCAAATGTTCCGTCTGTGATGACCGAGGTTGGTGATCTCCGGCCGAGCACTTGGATGCGTGGCTGGATTATATGTTGTCCTCGAGTAGCAACGTGAGTTTAACCTCGGCCTTCTGAAACACGGCGGCGGGAGCACCTGCACAAAGCACTCCGACGCTCAAGTAAGTGGGAGAATAATTAATAAATAAAGAGTAAATAACTAGAAGTGAATGTGGAACCTGCCCCTTTCTGAATCAGGGGGGTAAGATTTATAGGCTCTTCGAGTTTGCTGGTGAGTTCCTGTTAGTTCCGATATTTCTGGTCAAGTGCCGTTATGGATATCTTGTGAAGAGACGTGATTGAGTGGTGTATTCAGTTTCGGAGGTGATTTATAAAGTTTGTTTGTTCTGTACTACTTGGTTCCGATTTTTAAGGTCAGTCTGCAACTGAACCTCCATGCCGATTATGGCGTGGTACGCATCAAAAAGTATACTTGACAATATAAGAGTAATATTAGAAATCTGTTTTTCAGTCCATATCAATTAATTTTTTAAATT
>NC_029785.2:11989539-11990657 GCF_000816755.2 Arachis ipaensis
TTTGCTGAACAACTTATTGCTCGTTTTTTGTTTTGACTCTTTATAAGTTATACTTATTCAGTCGTTTGGCCGGGTTTCCGTTTGCTATATTTGTTGTCGTTGTTTCTTTCGGGGGTGGGCTCGCGCCCGTTTCCCCGTTTTATGTTTGTTATGGCTTGGATCGCCGTGGTCGTGTTGTCGTCGTAGTTGGCTTTGGCCATAAGGAAGATGGCCCCCGGGGTGATCAGTCCCGGTCTGCCGTTTTAGGGAGCGCTCGTGCGCGGCGCACGTAGGAAAGTAGTGGACAAGCACGAAAATTTTTGACAAGTATGAGTTAGTCGTTAGCTAAACAAATTAATCAATATGGCGAGCATTTGATAAAATAAAAAGACAGATCATCATGCGAACAAGGCGAATATTTACAATTTGTTTGGGTTCCCGGGTCGGCGAGTCGTCTGGTCATGAGTAGAACCTTCTTAGGCTACCCGTATTCCATGTTCTGGGTATTTTCTTGCCGTCGAGTCTCTCGAGCTTGTAAGCACCTTTGCCGAGTACCTCCCTTACCCTGTAGGGACCTTCCCAATTTACCGCCAGCTTGCCTTCCCCTAGGGTCGGGACGCCGATGTCGTTGCGTCGCAGGACGAGGTCCCTTTCCTCAAAATCTCGTTTGAGGACTTTTGCGTTGTAACGCAGGGCTATCCTTTGTTTCAGCGCCGTTTCTGATAGGTGAGCCATCTCCCTTGTTTCCTCAACCAGGTCCTTTTCGACCGCTTCGCTCATGCCCGCGAGTAGTAGTCGAGGGCTCGGTTCGCCGATTTCGACTGGTATTACCGCATCGGCCCCGTATGTTAGGCGAAAGGGAGTTTCCCCCGTAGCGCTTTGCTCAGTTGTCCGATAAGACCATAGAACGGAGGCGAGTTCGTCAGCCCATGTTCCTTTCTTATTGTCTAAGCGCTTCTTTAGACCAAGAAGGATGACCTTGTTTGTGGCTTCTACCTGCCCGTTTGTTTGGGGATGTTCTACCGAGGAGAACTTCTGCTTTATCCCTAGGCCAGAGAGGAACTCCATGAACTTCTTGTCCGTGAACTGGGTCCCGTTGTCTGAGATAACGACCTCCGGGATACCGAAACGGGTTATCA
>NC_029785.2:11990733-11999583 GCF_000816755.2 Arachis ipaensis
TAGTAGTCAATGGCTACAATGAGGTATTTGACTTGTCCTGGGCCGACCGGGAAAGGCCCCAGGAGGTCGACTCCCCATTGTGCGAAAGGTCGAGTAGTCGTCAGAGAGTTTAGCTCGGAGGCCGGTGCCTTGTGGAAGTTGGCGTTTTGTTGACACTTTATGCATTTTTTGATAAATTCCTTTGAGTCCTTCATCATTGTCGGCCAGTAGTATCCTGCTCGGATGAGCTTCCTTGCTAGGGCTTTACCCCCGATGTGGTGTCCGCAACACCCCTCGTGGACTTCTCTGAGCACGTAGTCCGTCTGGTCGGGGTGCAAACACTTCAATAGGGGCTGGCTGAGTCCCTTTTTGAATAGTTGTCCCTGTATGATTGCGTATTTGGCCGCCTCCCTTCTTAAGGCTTTGGCTGCTTTCTCATCTTCAGGCAACTTGCCGAGTTCCAGGAAGTTGGTGATGGGATCTAGCCATGAGGGGCTCGACTTCGTCAAGTGGAGGGCGACCGTCGGTTCCTTCACCATGCCTTGGATAAGGGACCGGTTACCCGACCCTGGCTTTGTGCTCGCCAGCTTAGACAGGAGGTCTGCTCGTGTGTTCCTTTCTCTTGGGACGTGTTGGACGATGACCTCCTGGAACTGACTCGTTATTTCTTTAACCTTTTCCAAGTATTTTTGCAGGATGGGGTCCCGGGCTTGGTAGCTTCCGTTCACCTGCGAGGTGACAACTTGTGAGTCGTTGCATACTTCGACCTTTGTCGCTCCGACTTCCCGAGCTAGTATTAGTCCGCCCAAGAAAGCTTCATATTCTGCTTGGTTGTTCGACACTGGAAACTCGAACTTAGTCGATTGCTCATAGATGACCCCTGCGGGGCTTTCTAAGATGACCCCTGCTCCCCCGGACGTTTGGTTGGAGGCCCCGTCAACGTGGAGCCTCCACCGTGTGCCCGTTTCCTCGGGGGGGTCCCCCGTCACCTCTACCAGAAAGTCTGCCATTGCCTGGGCTTTGATTGCATGTCGGGGTTCATATTGTAGGTCGTATTGGGAGAGCTCGATGGCCCAGGTCATCATCCTACCGGCCAAGTCAGGTTTTTGCAGTACTTGGCGAATCGCCTTATCCGTCCTCACGACTATACGATGGCTCTGGAAGTATTCTCTTAACCTTCGGGAAGAGACTAGGAGCGCCAGCGCCAGTTTTTCCAGCTTGCTGTATTTCAATTCTGGTCCTTGGAGGACCGTGCTCACGAAGTAAACGGGTTGTTGGGTCTTCCCTTCTTCTCTAACGAGCACTGTGGCAAGTGCTTCCTCGGTTACTGATAAGTAGAGGTAGAGTGGTTCTTCGACCTTAGGTTTTCCGAGGACCGGTGGTGCCGCTAGGATCTGCTTGAAGTGGTTGAATGCCTCTTCACATGCTGGGGTCCATTCGAACGTCATTCCTTTTTTCATTAGATTGAAGAAAGGCAGAGCTCTTGCTGCTGACGCGCCGAGGAATCGGGATAAAGCCGTTAACCTCCCGGCAAGTCGTTGGACGTCTTTGATACAACCCGGGCTCTTCATCTGGAGAACTGCTCGACACTTCTCTGGGTTGGCTTCTACTCCTCTTTGAGTAATCATGAATCCCAGGAACTTTTCGGCCTCCGTGGCAAACGCGCACTTGAGCGGATTAAGCCTCATGCCGTGTTGCCGTAGGGAGGAAAAAACGCCATCAAGATCGCTCAGGAGGTCGTCGGGTCGTGTGGTCTTTGCGAGTATGTCATCCACGTAGACTTCTACTATTTTGCCTATAAGTTCACTGAATATCCTATTCATCAGCCTTTGGTACGTGGCCCCAGCGTTTTTCAGACCAAAAGGCATTACTTTGTAACAATAGGTTCCTCCTGGCGTTATGAACGCCGTTTTTTCCTCGTCGGGTCGGTGCATCGGTATCTGATTGTATCCTGAGTAGGCATCCATGAAGCTCAGATACCGGTACCCCGCCACTGCGTCGACGAGTGCGTCGATGTTAGGTAGGGGGTAGCAATCCTTGGGACACGCCTTGTTCAGGTCGGAGTAGTCCACGCACATTCTCCATCTCCCATTGTGCTTTTTAACCAGGACCACGTTCGACAACCAGGTCGAGTAGTCTAGTTCTCGGATGAATCCTGCTTCTAGGAGGCTGGCCGTCTGCCTGGCTACCTCTTCTGCCCTTTCTTGCGACATTTTTCTCCTCCTCTGGGCCACTGGCTTGGTTCCCGCCTTAACGGCCAGGTGATGTATATGAGCTGGGGATCTATTCCGGGCATATCGGCAAGCGTCCAGGCAAAGAGGTCGGCATTAGCCCTGATCATTTCCATCAAAGGCTCCTTCATCTCGTGGGGGAGGTTCCTGTTTATGAATGTAAACTTATCGTCTTCCTCGCCGACCCTGAATTTATCCAGGTCTCCTTCTGGCTCTAGTCTGGGTTTGTCGTCTATCCTGGCGTCCAGGTCAGCAAGGAAGACCCCAGATGCTTCTTTAGATTTTTTTCTGAGAGAAAGACTGGCGTGGTCGCAAGCGACCGCCGTTTCCAAGTCGCCTTTGATGGATCCTACGGATCCGTCATTGGTGACAAACTTCATCACCAGCAGCTTCGTACTAATGGCCGCCCCCAGGTCATTGATGGTTTTTCTGCCCAGAATGATGTTATAGGCCATGGAGTCTCGTAATATCACGAAGTCCGCCATGACTGTTCGTCGTTTTTGCCCCTGTCCTACAGAGGTCGGGAGTGAGATTATTCCATCCGGGTTGATGAAGTGGTCCCCCAACCCTACCACACCGTGCTGGTGGGTCGTCAGGTCGGCGTCCCTTAGTCCCAGGGCATCGAAAACGTTTCGAAACATGATGTTCGAGTCTGCCCCCGTATCTACCAGGATTCGTTTGACGAGGCCCGTTCCGACCTTGGCCGTGATGACCATGGGCGGACTTTCCGGTGCCTCGTCAAACCATTGGTCCTCTGGGCCGAAGGAGATGGGTGGGATACCTCGGGAACTTCTAACAGTCGAGGTGGAGACTGCTAGGACTTTGGCGTCTTTTTTCTGTACTGACTTTGACCTTGGGGCGGTATTTCTGGCCGTTACCACGTTTACCACTATAAGGCCGTGGTCGTCACCCTCTGGTTCCTGCCGTCGCCTTATTGACCGGGATCTGTCTTCGCTATCGTGGTCCCGGTTGCGTCTCCTTAGTTCCCGAATAAGGTGGGAGAAGTCGGCAAGTTTTCCGTCCCTGATAGCTTGTTCCAGGGCGTCTTTCAGGTCGAAGCAGTCTTGGGTCTTGTGCCCGTAACCCTTGTGGTACTCGCAGTAGAGGTTCTTGTTTCCTCCCGTCCTGTCCTTCAGAGATCGGGGCTTTGACAGTATCCCCTTTTCCGCTATCTGTTGGTAAACTTCGGTGATTGGTGCCGTGAGGGGGGTATAATTGGTGAACTTTCCAACTCGGGGGAACGGTTTGGGTGTTTTACTCGGGCCGCCGTCCCTGGCGTGTTCCTTTGGTCTTTCTCTGCCTTCATAGTGCCGTGCTTGGTTGTAGGCGGGCTGCCGTTTATTGGCAGCCACGACCCGGCTGACTTCTTCGTCATTGATGTACTATTTGGCCACGCACTGGATCTCTTGCATTGTCCAAACGGGCTTTGTGGTAAGGTGTTTCCTGAAGTCCTCATTCGAGAGCCCGTTCGTCAAGCACAGGCTTGCCACCGAATCCGTTAGACCGTCAATTTCCAGGCACTCGTCATTGAAACGGTCCAGGTATTTCCTGGTCGGCTCTCCGGGTCTCTGTGTCACCCCTAGCAAATTGATTGGGTGTTTGGCTTTGACAATCCTGGTCGTGAATTGAGCCAAAAAGGCGTGGCTGATGTCGGAGAATTGAGTCACCGAACCCTGCGGGAGGTTGTTGAACCACTGTATCGCTGGGCCCGCCACGGTGACCGGGAAGGCGCGACATCTGACCTCGTCTCCCACCCCTTCCAGGTTCATCCTGGCCTCAAAGGCCGTCAAGTGTTCCAGGGGATCTTGTGTTCCATCATACTTCATGTCCGTTGGCTTGTCGAAGTCTTTCGGCAGCCGGACCTCGAGTACGGAACGGTGGAAAGGGGTCGCTCCTATTATCACTGGTCCCCGGGTAGTTCTCCCCGGCTCGTCATTCTCCCGACGGGCGTCCTCTTCGCCTCTGTTCGACGCACGCCGTCTCTCGTGTCGGGCGTAAATGATGGGGTCCCGGCTTCTTCTTCTGGCTCGTCCCCGTCCCCCCGTGCTCTCCGACTCGTATTTGGGGCTGGGTGAGCGCCTTGAGCGGCTCCTTGAACGGAGCGGGTGGGGCTCTGCTCCGGGGTGCGTTGGTCGCGTTCTCTTTCGGCTAGCCGGCGTTCCAAGTCTTGCATCCTATGGCGCAACTCTTGTATTATCCTGGCGTAGTTGTCGCTAGTTCCTCCGAAGGGGCGTCTTTCGTGAGTCTGCGTCGTGTCCCTTGGAGGCGACCTCTGCTGTTGTCGAGTTTCTGTCGAAACGGCGCCTCCCCCAAGCACGGGAGGCGCGGCCTCGCTGCCGGTCCCAGTCTGGACTAGTACGAAGTCCATGGACGAGAGTCCCCACAGACGGCGCCAATGTTCGGTGGATCGGTTACCGGACGGTTCGGGTCAGGATCAGGGGTGAAGGAAGGGGCTCGTCTGGTCACAGTCTTCCAGTCCGAGGGCGCGAGGTCCCGAGCACTTCGTGTGAGGGGGGGTGCCACCTGCAAAAACACTCCAACGCTCTTGTCAGAATACGTGCAGGCAGAATGAAGGTGGTGTAGGGACGTGACGTACCTTGGGGGAAGAGCCAGTCTTCCCCTTATATACATGTCAGTATTGGGCCCCTCTCTCTCAACAATAGAACATTTTCAAATAATAAAAAAGATAGACGATTTTATATAATAGAAAAGATAAACAATTTTAAAAATGGAACACTATCAATAATGGACCATAATTAAAAATAGTGGAAGAATCAATAGTGTTAATAGTGGATAATTAGAAAAAAAAGATAACAGTATTAATAATGAACAATTTAACGGTACTACTTAGGGTCTGTTTGGGAAACACCAAAAAACTATTTTTTTCAACTTTTGACTTATAAAAAGTTACATTAATGTGTTTGGTACAATTTTTTAGATAACTTTTCAAAAAGTTGTTTAAGAGTTTTTGAAAAAGTTAAAAAATGTGACTTCTATTTTCAAAAGCTATTTTATCACTCTTATTTAATGCACAACTTTAAAACAAGGACTTCTATAATAACTTTCCAAACTCAAAATAACTTATTTAAAAGTTAATATTAATAAAAGTCCTTATATTTTAAGCTCATTTTTCAAAAAAACTTTTTTAAGAAGTTTAGCCAAACTGGCCCTTAGTACTTTTACTTATTCTCACTTGTTTTCACTTGGGAGAAATAAACGTGTTATATCAAACCGTCTATTTGTCATTTAAAATGTTCCATTTTTAAAAATTGAGGTAATGACCAATTCGGTACCCGAAAGATTCAAACGCTGACATTTTGGTACCCAACTATTGTTATTGACAAAAAGGTACCTGAATGATTTAAAATTTTGCCAAGCGTGTCCAAGAGCTTGCCGGAACATATCTCCGGTGAGTACGATGCTTACGTGGTGGCCCGTTTTTGCTGACAAGGTTAGTGTTATATTAGATGGAATTTCTAATTTTAATTATTCTTATCCTACTTATCTTCTCTGATTCATGAAATTGCCATGCCATGCTAGAACACACAAAGACGTTGTGGGTATTTTCAATGGTTGGATGAAATTGAAGAGCAATGTGTGGAAGGAGAAGTTTCTTCGGAGAATAGCAACATGGTGGGCATAGCAGACCCAAAAAAGAAAAGCAGAATCAACCAGGAGGGTAGTGATGGACGGGAAAGGGATAGGATGATGATGGTGTTTCCTATGGTTAATGACATGAAGGAGAAACTGAAGAGGGTTGAGTTCTTGTTGATTGTTATCTGTGTATTGCTTGGGTTAAATCTGTATTTGAGTCTGCTGTGTATGGCTAAGTATGGTCAAATTTAAGATTTTAGGAATGAAATTTTGTTTATTTGTAATGTTCTCCTAATTGTAATTGAGATGAATTAATGGATGCACTCTTATTTGTCTTCTGTGACTGAGTTATTGCTTTTGAATTGTGAGCAAGCCATATATAAGATAGGTTAGCCATTGATTAAAAAATGGCATAAACAGAAGCTGTATAAAAACACCTGTCTCATAGCATGAAAACATAATCTCATAGCATGAAAACATAATCCATAAGTATCCAGAGTAACATATCTCAGACCCAAAATAACAAAAGTTTTGCCCCAAAAAACCTATCATGGCATATTGATAGTAATGTTGATAACAAAATGGAACTAAAAACTAAACATGCCATAATGGCATTTAGTTGCATAGTATCTAGATCAAGTCCAACATGGAACTAAAAACAAAACGAAAACCCAAGAAAGAAAGCTATCACTTCTTGATGCTTGCTGAAGGCTTTTTCTTCTTCAAGGATAGGGTGGGCATGAAGCCTATGAACCTGCTCTGTGTGGCTGGGCTTGCTGCTGCCATGGTTTTCCTAGACACAGTTGGTGGCCTAGAGGATGCTGAATATTGGGCTTGCAGAGTGGGCCTACCCAAAGGACCTTGTGACATTGACCCAGGCCCAGTACTTGATCCTGCAGCATTGGTTGGTGTGGCTGGGATCTGACAATTAGACCCAGCATCATGGCTGGCAACCCTAGTTTGAGGTGCTGTTGGGGTTGGGGGTCTTCCTCTTCGAATGGTCCTGCCCCTCCCTCTTGTTGGTGGTATTGGTGGTGTTGGCTCTACTGGCCTTGCTGCCACTGGAGGTGCTGGTCCTGAGCTGGTTGCTGGTGTAGTGGCTGCATTAGGGGGTGCAGCAGTTGTTGTGGTAGACAAATCAGCCTCAGTGTTCTATATGAGTTGGGTGATTAGTTCCAGGTGCAACATTTTGAAAAGAACAAGGTCTGAATTAAAATACAAAAGTTTACCTCATCAGGTTGACTCTGTGGGTAGTTTTGAGTGAGGTTTTCCTCATCTGCAACATGTGCAGCATGTGCAGCCTCCATGGTCTCCTCCCAGTTAGCTTCTTGCTCTCTAGCTTCATCCTCATCAATTCCTTCTTCTTGAGCAGCTGCTCCATTTGATCTCTCAGGGCAAGTCCTACTATTATGTCCAACCTTGCAGCCAGGCAATAAATAAATTAAATCAGTATCCAAACAGTTTATGTATCATTGAATAATATTATGTAAGTAGATAGTAGATAATAAATTTGTTTCACTTACTCTCTTGCAGGTTTGACATGTTATCTGGCCATATCTTCTCTTGGCATGGTATTGGCTCCCAGAGTCTTGCTCGCTGCTGTCCTTCTTCCTTTTCTTGGAAGGTCTGCCAATAGGCCTCTTGTATGGAGGAGGCAAACAAGGCAACCCTTCATGGTGCTCCCAATACTCTTGGCTTGGTATGCTGTTAATGTGAAACTGGTAAGTCCTGTTGTATGCCTCGATGGTGAGCTTGTGATGGACATAGTCTTCAGGCTTCTCATTCTTCCTCTGGATTGCTGCAATACCATGACAGCATGGTAGTCCAGTCAGCTGCCATTTTCTGCAGGAACATGTCCTCTCTCTTGTGTTCACCCTGACTCTATGTTGCCACTTTCTGAGTTCAAATTCGTTATGTTCATCATCACCACACCACTGTGCCTCCCAACTCATTCCTAAGATAGAATACCTGTCTCCCAATTTGAATGTTGTACTTTTGCACTGCTGCTTTAAAGTGTTCCATGGTCTCAAACTCCATGTTCAACTCCAGAGTAATTTTTCCAAATGGTGTGTTCGGGTTATGTTGAGGAAAAACAGGTTCATCTTCATCATCAGATCCAGGAGGGCTATACAGTTCATCAGATTCGTATTGGTACATCTCAGGTCCCATCTCTCCATCTGCTCTGTTTGGGTTAGGCACCTCTACCCTTGGTGCTTCATCATCCTTTCCAGGTACAATCCTCTGTCCAGATGGTTGAGGCCTAGGATGATTTCTCCTATTAATTGCACTCTCACACATCCTCATCACTTCAGCATCTGTCCTTAGTACTCTAAGACCCTGACCTAATTCGAAACCAGGTTCTAGCCAATACGCCTCATTATATCCAGGGTAACCCAGGTCTAAAAACAACCCCTCAACAAAAAATAAATTACATGTCTCCACATTCACCCTGTGTATCTCAGTGACTAAACCCCCTTCGTATATCACATTCCCATCTCTAACCTTTTTCAAGCAACCCATGTGATGATACACAAACGTAACTAAACGATCCATCTAAGAAATAGTAGAGAGAAGATACAATGAATAAACAAGATGTCACCAGCAAACGCAAAATACCAGAACTTAAACAAAGAACATGAAGCAGAACGTACCTCTTCGTAGGGTTGCTCCTTGCGAACAATGGTGATCCCACGATGCCACTTGAGAACCGTTACCCTTGATTCGATAATGCCTCTCGCCTTGTATCCTTCTTCTTCGCGCCAAGCTTCGAGACCAACGTCTCTCCCTCTCTATGTGACCTTTGATTTTCACTAGTGACACACTATGACACTAACCACAGTAACTCAGTAACTAGTAACTTGGTATATGCTAATTAGGTTTTAGGGCAAAATTAATTTGGGGCAAAACTAATGTTCAACTTAGGTTTAGTTTATTTTCCAAGTAGGATAAGAATAATTAAAATTAGAAATTCCATCTAACATAACACTAACCTTGTCAGCAAAAACGGGCCACCACGTAAGCATCGTACTCACCGGAGATATGTTCC
>NC_029785.2:11999798-12007971 GCF_000816755.2 Arachis ipaensis
TAAAACAATAAATTTTAATTAATTCCTCAAACAATTAATAAATAGGAACATGAATGAAATAGTAGAGTAGAAACAGAGCCACAGAGGGATGCTGGCGCCGAACATTTCAGACTCAACTATTCACGACAAATTATTGATACCCAAAAAATCAGATCATGGGCTGTTGAATGACAAATATGAATAAAAAAAGGGAACGTGAACAAATTAATGACCACAAGAAAATATGCAACGGAGGATTTCCAAAAGAATTTACTGTAGAAGTGTTGTCCAGAAGAATATAGGCGTGGCTCGACCAAACGAGGTCTAGTGAGGATTGACAGTTAACTACTCAAACATAAACTACCCTTATTGTTATCACCACCACCACCCTCTTCTCTCACCTGCCACCTTCGCACCCCATTGCCCCAAGTCATTAACCGAGCTTGAGCTTCACATAACTTGACTCGACTCAACTCACTTGCGGCCCAGACCAATAGATCATGGTGATGATAATAATATACCAAAAGGCAAAATTGAAAAAATTATATTTGACCACCGATTAACTATTTAAAAATTAACATTATGAGTATAAGTAAAATTTATTTTGAAATTAAGAGATAAATTAAATCCATTTAAACCAAAATATTTTTTAAAACTTTTTGAAAACTTCATAAACATACAATATACTTTTTTTTTAAGCTGGTCTTGTGTTAGATTTGAGTGTCAAACTTTAGTGCATATATAGCAGTATTGCAAAAAAAGAAATAAAAAAATAAAATAAAAATAAAAATCATGCCATCTCGGGTTCAGATCTTAAACAAAAATCCGTTATTTTATTGCTAGCCTACTTAACCTCATAGGCACAAAGAAAATTAAACTTAGAACTTTCTCAAGTGGTTTACTGTAATCCAAGTTTTCCAGAGCTTCCTTCCTCAATAACTGAACCAACAATCAGAATAAGCATGAAAACCAATTTAAAATACCAGCTACTAAATCGAGACCAGCTTATTATCAACGGGGGTTAAATGAGAAAAAATGAATAGAATACTCTTCCTGTAAGTCACATTATCCAATTCAAAACTCCACACCAGCACTGTATGACGGATGTTTGTATTATGCAGGTCTCTTCTCAAATCGTCATTGGAGTTGCTATGCTTTGGCCCTGAAAATGAGAAGATAATACAACTTATATTTACCATATCAAACTAAATTAGTCAACATTTCATAAGAACCTCCTCAAGTGATAGTGATTGCACATCAAAAAAAACAAACGCAAAGCAATTCCTAGCATAAAAATTAACATTATATATCAAATGATACAAGTGCAACTTTCACCTCTTATTAGCAATGGGTAGGGTAGGGTAGGGTAGGGTTTGAACCCAACCCTAACTCCAACTATAGCAACCTGCAGGTATCCAACCTGACCCGAGAGTTTTCACAAATATATAATATTATTATATAACCTAATGAGCATGCAAATTAAAAATTCAATACAAACAATACAATCATCCCACAAACAACACAATCGTTCCATAAACAACATAACCATCAAATGTTCAATTTCACATAAAAAGTCTTTGCTTAAATTAATAACACAAACGTAAATAAAATGATGTGCTATAATGTGGTATTTATATATCACTAAAAATAGAATTGGTTTTTATATAAACAAAAATGTTAAATTATCAATTGATGGTCTTGGCTCAATGGTAAAGATCTTTTACACCCACCTATAACATATTTTTATAACATATATAGGGGGCGGGTTGGTCGGGTGACTCAACCCGCTACCCGACCCGTGTTCAAACCCGCTTCGCACTCAACCCTACCTGCAGCGGATCAGGTTGAAAACCCTATTTGACCGGGTTGGATACCCGCAGGTAGGTTGCATGCTGCCACCCCTACCGCTTATGACCCTTTATAGGATATATCGATTTCAACTGTTCAGTTAAAATAACATATAGGGAAGATCATCAAACTTTCATAAGAGTGCAATTGAAGAGCTCTTGTTTACATATACTTTTAATATATTACACTGATTTTCAAATATATAAAGGTTATAACAAATGATTTTGGATTGACATAAAATCTTTTAAAGATTATTTACAAGATTTTTTTTCTGGATAAAATCTATAAGATAATATCTTCTAATCCAACTGTTAGATTTAAAGAAAAATTACACAAACAGGAAATTAATCAATGATGTAACATTTACTTAAAGTTACGCTAGTGTCATATGATCCTTAACTATTCATAATCTGGTTGACTAGATGGCAACAATATTTTTCAGTAACCATATCAAATACTATATTTCCCACAATAAAGTTTTTTATTCTTTCTCAATCTCCATAGCAAAAAGAGCAAATGTGAGGGTGGAGATAGAAACAGGAGACAAATACATCATTTTTTTTAAGTGTACCCAAGTGAAGATAACACGGAGAGATTGAAAGCAGTTAAATCAGTTAGAAAAGAGATTAGTAAAACAGCTGCTTTACCTTTTATTTACAATAGAAGAGTGAAAGAAAAGAGAGGTAAAAATGTAGTGTAGACCAACTAATGTAACAAATAGGACAGCTGACAGGGTTAATGGAGAGGATGTGAGAGAGGAATGAATTCTGTTACAGGAGGGTCAAGAGTATAAATAGGAGGAATGAAGAGATTGGAGGGGGGATCTTGGACTGGGCAAGACCTTAGGAGAGTGGTAGCTTTTTGAATGCTACCATGTTCTCTATTTTCCATAATTGGTTCTTCAATGAATTCATCAAGAGACCAAGAGAGAAACACCTTCTGTTTCTCATCTCCGTCTTCCCTTCCTTAATTGTATTCTTCATATTCTAAATTGCACCTGTCTCTACTGGCTAGTGGTTAGTCTTATACATTTCCATAAAAACTTGAAAAAGGAAAACAATATAAAACCAAAGTAGCATTTTGCACTTACTAGTAAAAGCATACCAATTTGAAATAAAGAAAACAAAGAAAGTAACCCTTAGGTGTTCAGATGATCCAGAACACAATCCAGTGAAGAACAACAATGAGAAACAACATGCAAGGATGATGTAATAATTTTGCTTCAACATTTTAGCAGGTCAGCAATTATTAAAGTTACATTAGGAGGAAAAGAATAAAAACTGGCAATAATTGCCTTGTATAAAATTAACAGAAAAATGTTTGTAATAACTTAATGCAAGTTTTAATTTAGGATTAAACAGATGGAGTAGTTAGAACAAGACTCTTGAATATCCTGTACTACAAAATGTTGTGTCTGACACTCTGGGATTCTGATTCAGCCAAGGTGACGTAAAATTCAAATTAATAATTCCATGTAAAATCAAAATCTGAAAACTCTAGATATATACAGCACCTAAAGTTCCAGTCAAAATTCACCATATAGGGCGGGTTCAAAAAGTAACCAATAATCCAGTTCATAAACACAACAGTGGATAACGCTTACCAAATAGAAAGTAATAATCATTTTATTTCCAAATGCTTTGAATTAGTTACCAACTAACCTTTCCAAGTAAGAGTCATCCTCTGTATTAATAACTATAGCATCACCAGCAACAATGTGTGGTGGAACCTGACAATTTTGTTCATACAATAAGCAATTTGTGTTACCAGCATTGAATGTTAGATCAAAACAATTGAACTTCCAAAACTCATGGTGGGTTATTCAAATGAAAAAGAACCTCAGACAAAGTAATCATAAAAGCATGTAAATATCTTATTTACTAGTTGTATCCATTTGATTTACATGGAAAGCATTTGATCCTTATCTTTATATTAAATCAGACTGAATTTGAGCAGTCAAAAATTTTAAAAGACCCTGTCACTCTGGCATATATTCCTATTAACAATAAAATAATAATTTTTATAATACCTATCATTTTTCACAAAGAACCATTCTGAAATCCCCCTAAAATAGGGGGATGAAATGTCCAGGATTGGTATTTCGTAATTTGTAGAATTTTTAATATAAAAGTCATGCCTCCAAATCTTTACCTTCATTTTAAAGGGAATATCATACAGACCCCAAGTAAAATAAGTCCAAAAGAAATTCTTGCATAATTATAGTACTTACATATAAAAGGGAAAAGAAAGTGCTAAACAGCAGTCATAAATAAAATATTACCAATTGTTTATACTATTAAGGAATAGAAGTTAAATGAAAGAACAATTTGACTTACTTCAACTATAATGCCATTCTCCAGTACCACCTTTTTGTTCCTTAAAAAACCATAGAGAAAATATTAGTACAAGAAATCAACATTTTGCCAGCCAAAGGGTGTGGATTGCAGAGAATTTTAATGCTCCATCTTTGAAGTCAATTCCATTATAAATATGTATGATGTATGATGATGTCATCTTGCAACGTGTCAGATTCAAGGTCCAAATAAAATTAGTAAGTAATATACTATAATAAACGATCAACATCTTCCCACAAAAAAATATCATATACTACTTCCATGAAACTTATAACTAGCTGTTTGTTATTGCATGACACACAGTACAAAATTTAGGGACTACCTTCTGACCAAATCTTTTGGAAGTCTAGAGCTCCTATTAATTACTAAATACACATAATAGGTTAAAAACTTGAAAACAAATTACTTAAACCATATTTGTAGACACATACAGTTCTCTCCCTTGACATGCATCTTAATTACAACTCAAGCTCTACAACAGTGACACTTATTCTTCAACTGAAAAGAAGCTTTTTGTTTTTCTTCATTTCCAATGAGCCTAAGGCACTTCTTTAACCTAAATTTGAATAAGGATAGGATTATACAACGAAAATTTTCTTGATCTATGGATTTTCATTGGTTACAAAGGTCAAGATTGGCAAAGGAAATGGTTGACATTATGGGTTTTAGGTAGAAACTGAAAGGAGAGAATAAAACCATTGGATATTGATATGAGAAATTTTGATGTGTGCCATGTGGTGTTATGTGAAATATAAGGCACTAAACTTTATTTATGTCCTCTCATTTGGTTGTATTATTCTTATCTTTGCCTTAAGTTATATTCTTCCTTTATGACAAAAATAATAATACTAGAATCCTAATCCGAATTCGAGAAACCAATCAAGACATGAAAGCCTTGAGACTCCTACATTGCTTGAGGATATGACTATACCATAATAATAGCCTTGATAGATATTTGGGCAACCTGTAAATGGTATCAGAAATAGGAAAAACGTTTGAATCTAACTATAAAAGCATACTTTTCATCAGTAAATGTTCCAAGGTATACAAAACGTAAAAGGGGAAAAGCAATAAAAAGTTTATGTTAACAAACAGATCTAGTATATATCTAACTTTGACAATAGATAATGTCATATACCTTGGAGTGGCTGCAATACCTTCTTTCACAGTACATGTTACCCGTTTAGGAACTGATGCAGATAAAGGTTTCTCATCAAAAAATTGCACCTTAACTTTCATTTCACCTGTTAACCAGGCAAGAAACCACACTTAATTAGTAATAGAAGGAAAGAAAGATCAAAATCAACTCGTAATAGATGGGAACATGAAACTATGTAGTAGTTACATCCATGAAATAAAGAAGTACCATTGCTACCTGATGACTGCCCAAAGACTACAATAACTTTTTGGATAAAAGAAATTTAATTAGAGACCATAGGAGAGAAATACAAATAGGGAAAACAATAAAACCCATTGAAAAAATATTCAAGAAAGTACAGGTAGCTGGAAGAGCCCTCAAAGTAGAAGTCTTAAAATGTTATAAAGCAACATTAACCCACAAAAAGAGAATAACAAGAGCATATATCATGACTGTGTAGACAAAGATAAGATGGAAAATGAAGACACGGGCAGGTCAGGTCAAAATGTCAAATTAAACCAGTCCCATGAACACCCGATAAATCCAATTAAATATAACAGAAAACATCAAAAGGTGGAATAGAATAAAACCAATGATGATCAATCAAGATTCAGGAGATAGTAAACTACATTGACAAGAAATCTACAGAGCTAAGCATTATGGTTGCACCGGATAAAGAAAGTAATGGAGGATTAATACCAAAAATTGCAGAAAACACTTCCACCATAGTATAATTGTAAAGGCACTAAGAAGTTGAAATTTTGGCGTTTCCCATATAAATAGATAGAGAAAGAGCAGTAACAAGTGATGGATCAGTAGTGCTTTTATCCACCTTGTAGATACGAAGCATTTTTGCCGAACAAGTCTCTGGAAACTTCTATCTGATCAAAGGTATTAGGGCTGACCACAATTATAAAGAGAATCCATATTAATCAACTTTTCTCATCCTGAAGGTTGAACCTAACATCATATCATGACACCATGACAGCACAAAAGGATGAACCGGATAAGAACTCACTCCATTAGAACTACAGTTCCATCATGATCCATGCACATATACATGAAGGTCTTTTCATTAACAAAAGCTCCTGCAACAATATATGATTTGCAAACACAAAAAAGAATTGAGTCAAATACATCAGGCATAAACTGTCCTAGCCATAAGACAAACAAAAACCAAGAGTGATATGTGGATTAATGACTACATTACTAAATATATGACAGCTACATTAGAAATTCAAATTTGAAATATTCCATATAATGAGGACATACTTTCAATATTGTCATCTGTATTCATTCGATGTGTTACCTTGTTCCCCTGGGCAATGTCACGAAGCTCCACCTATTATAAGAAATAGTACAAAATTTTCGGTTAGGCATGGAATTAGAAACTATATCCAATAAAAACAGCATGAATAAGTAAGGCATCTGCCAATGGCAAACTAAACAAAAATGAGATTTTCTTTAACCATGTACGCTTGACTAATATAAATTGGCATAAATATATCATGACAAAAAATTAAATTCATTATGTACAACCAAAGAATTGAATTTGATTTTGTAATTTACTAGTTTATCTCAAACTAAAGAATTCAAATAAAAGGAATTGAAATCCAACTCAACTCCTTGGTGAGGGGAAAATCATTTTGCATCGTCGAGTCAAAGAGCAAAGAAAGAAGAAATTTAAGAATAAATAAATAAACCTTTATTGTAGCTTTTCCTCTTCCTTCATGAGAATGATCAGCTTTAAGAACCTGATGATGTTAACAACAAATAAGTCAAAAGAGGCGAGTGACTTTTGGATAAACAATATTCAGAGTCAAATGAAGGAATACAAACTAATTGACAACGAGTTTAAGATATTCGAGCAATTCATAGGTACCTCAAAAAAGCGCCCTGGAATCAAAGCAAACCAAACCAATCGAACTTGTAAGTAAGGAAACTAACTAGCTAACTAACTAATTAATGAATGAATTCAAAAGGAAAAACCTAACCTTGCTTTTCAATGATGTTCCCGACTCTAACCTGGACAGAAGAACACACACACACTCACAAATTGTTATTTATTAACTTATATGAATGATCAATGAAGTCGAGAAAATGGCTTACATCAGAAGCTGAGACTTTGATTCCGCGGGATTGAAGTGTGGACCATGGATTACTGAACAAGTCGAAGTTGGAGGAGGAAGCAAAAGAAGAAGAAGACAGTGGCAGTGAATTAGGGTTGAAAATGGAGAAAGAGGAGGAATAAGTAGAATAATGGGAATAAGATGAGAGTAATCTGAACAAGAGAGGGTTTGAAGGGAAAACCCTTTTGATCAGCCTCATCGAAAGATATTTTACTAACTCAGAAGCATCGATAGAGAAAAAAAATGGACCGACCGCCGACGGTGGAGTTGCGGCGACTGGCGGTGTGTGTTGAACGGAGGTGTGAGGAAAGATAAGAAAATGCAGGCTCAGGTACAGTATAGCAGGGAGTGGAAGTCGGCAAACTTTTTTTTGTTTGTGAAGTCCAGGTGTTCATGAATGGGATCCAATTCTTACGTCCGCGGTATTTATTGATAGTAGATTAGTAGTCCGAAAATTGTAGATAACTAGATATAGATCTTATTTCCAAGACTATTAGATCAGATTGAATCCATAAATCAATAGGATCCAATTACGAACTTTATATAAATAATAAATAATATTGTTGTAAAACAGGGGTGGCAAAGCGGGACGGTCCACTCCAATCCGTCCCGTTTCGTCTAGGTCCGCTCTATAAATGAAGTGGTCCGGTCCGTTCTACCAACTAAAATAAATTTAAAATGCTAGTTCGTCCCGTTTTATGACGGATTGGCAGGTTGCCGCTTGA
>NC_029785.2:12008097-12020649 GCF_000816755.2 Arachis ipaensis
AAATTGTAAAATAAAATAAATAAAGTTAATAACTAAAAGAAGAATAAAAACAAAAAATGAAAAAAAAAAATGTTTAAAAATTCTATAATTATTAATTTTATAATAATAATAATCACTCTTTTATTTAATAAAAAAAAAGAAAAATAAAAATCTTCGGCCCGGCGGATCGGTCCGCCCCGTCCCGCCAATTTGGCGGTGCGGGTTTGACGGATTTTTTAATTTGGTAGGCTCCAAATCCTAACCCGACCCGCCTTTTTTAGCGGGTTTAACGGATCGACCCGACGGACTCGACCCGTTTTGCCACCCCTATTGTAAAATAACTAAATAAATAATTAAGGAGGAGGTAACAAATATAAAGTATGGAAATATAATTAGATAGCTATAGTAGTAATGTTCACTAGAATTACTATATTAATAGATATATTTAATAATATTGTAGTAAATAATATAAGAGAGAGAATAGTATAAGAGAGAGAGTGTGAAGAATATTTAATATTTTTATTGTTGTGTAACTGTGTGTTACGTACTGAAGTTTAACCTCTATTTATACATACAAGGAGGCTACCTTTTTCTACTATTATTAAATGCAAGGACTTTGGTAACATAGAACTTCAGTATGAAAAAGGTGAGCCGCCCCCATGGTCATCCATTTCATTCTTATCATAACACTCTCTCCTTAGATGACCATTTAGGATTATGCCTCGTTAAAACCTTATTAAAGAAAAACCCAAATGGAAAAAAAAAACTTTAGTGAAGGAAAAAGAGTACAAAATTCTTTGTGATGGGGACTGTCTCATTAAAAACCTTGTCAAGAAAAACCCAATGGAAAAAAAACCTGACCAAGGAAAAAAGAGTACAGTCTCCCCCTCTTGTCGACATCATTTAATGTCTCGAAATCGGCGCATCCCAATCTCATGTACCAATCTTTCAAAGGAGGATTTTGGGAGTGACCTTGTAAATAAATATGCCAGATTGTCACTTGAGCGGATCTATTGGACATCAATTGTCTCTTGATTTTGAAGATCATGAGTGAAGAAGAATTTGGGAGAAATATGCTTTGTTCTATCACCTTTGATGTATCCGCCTTTAAGTTGAGCAATACATGTTGTATTATCTTCAAACAGGATAGTTGGAGCTATCTTCTGATCAATCAGTCCACATGATGACAAAATATATTGGATCAAACTCCTCAGCCAAAAACACTCGAGACTAGCTTCATGTATCGCTAGTATTTCAGCATGATTAGAGGAGGTTGCTGTTATTGTCTGTTTCGTGGACCTCCATGATATAGCTGTACCACCATATGTGAATAGGTATCCTGTTTGAGATCTCTCTTTATGTGGATTAGACAAGTATCCAGCATCTGCATAGCCAACTAACTGTGACTTGGATCCATAGGGATAAAACAATCTCATATCAACCGTTTCATGAATATATCGAAAGATTTGCCTTATTCCACTCCAATGTCTTCTGGTTGGAGAGGAACTATACCTTGCTAGTAAATTCACAGCAAATGATATATCGGATCTTGTATTATTAGCAAGATACACTAGCGTTCCAATGGCACTAAGATATGGTACTTCAGGACCAAGGATATCTTCATTTTCTTCTTTAGGACGAAATTGATCCTTTTCCACATCCAAAGATCTTACGATCATTGGGGTACTCAAGGGATGTGACTTATCCATATAAAATCTTTTCAAGATCTTTTCTGTGTATGTTGTTTGATGAATAAAGATCCCATTTTTTATATGCTCGATCTGCAGGCCGAGACAAAATTTAGTCATTCCAAGATCTTTTATCTCAAACTATTCTTTTAGAGTTTTTATAATTGTTGGAATCTCTTCAGGAGTTCCGATGATATTTAAATCATCAACGTACACAGCAATTATAAGGAATCCAGATGCAGTTTTCTTTATGAAAACACATGGACAGATATCATCATTCTTGAATCCATTTTTGGCCAGATACTCAGTAAGACGATTATACCACATTTGACCAGATTGCTTTAAACCATATAAAGATCTTTGCAATTGGACTGAGTATAACCCCTGTGAATATTCATTGGATGATTTAGATATTTTTAGTCCTTCAGAGACTTTCATATAGATATCCCGATCTAATGGGTCGTATAAGTAGGCTGTTACCACATCCGTTAAATGCATATGCAATTTATGATATGCAGATAAACTGACCAAATAACGCATTGTTATCTCATCCACTATAGGAAAATATGTTTCTTCATAATCTATACCGGGCCTTTGTGAAAAACCTTGTGCCACAAGTCGGGTTTTGTAGTGCACAACTTCATTTTTCTCATTTCGTTTTCTCACAAATACCCATCGATATCCAACAGGTTTTACATCTTCTGGTGTATGTGATGCGTGAGCATCTTTCTTATCTTTTCCTAGTGAATTTGCATCTAATTTGTTGAGCTTAATTAAGAATTAATTATATTTTAGCCACTATGGATGCTATTTTGAGTTTTGTGCAATTTTATTTATTTTAGGTAGCATTCGGATGGATTTGATGAAGTTTCTGCAGAGAAAGAGAAGAAACCAAGGAGATGACCAGCGAATACCGACCCGGACGCATGGCTCACGCGACCGCGCGAAATGGAGGAAATCACAATGACGCGATCGCGTGCCTGACGCGAACGCGTGGACTAGAATCTGCACAAATGACGCGAACGCGTGGACGACGCGGACGCGTCACAGGAACGATCTGCAGAATTGACAGAAAATACTGGGGGCGATTTCTGGGCTGTTTTGACCCAGTTTCTAGCCCAGAAAACACAGATTAGAAGCTGCAGAATGGACAATTCAAGTGGTCTCCATCCATCAGCTGAAGACTTGATTATTTAAATTAATTCGAATTCAAATTCAAATCTTATTTTAGGAAAAGATATTATTTTAATTTTACTTTTAGAAATTTGATTTTTAAAAATTATTAGGATTAGTTATAAAAGGGATCCCAATAAGGTGATTCAAGAAGAACATTCCACAACATTATTCCATACAAATTTACATTTCATATTCCATGAGCAACTAATCCTCCATTGTTAAGGTTAGGAGCTCTGTCTATTGTATGGATTGGTAATATTATTTTTCTATTTTAATTCATGTTTTGATTTATATTTCAATAATTGTTTTCGTTCTTTATTTTATGAACCTGGGTGGAACGGAAGTATGACCCATGTTCTATTTGAGTTCTTGTAAAACTTGGAAAAGCTCTTTACTTGAACAATAGCTTGAAAACATATTATCCTGAATTTCTAGTTGTTTGTATTTAACGGAATACGTGACATATAATCCATTTATTTTTGGACAATTAGGATTCTTGTGGCATATAAACTGGAATTAATCATCACCCTCTAATTAGAATCAATTGACCAAGAAATTGGCAGTTGATGAATTTTAGAGGAGACTAGGAAGGTCTAAGGAATTAGGGTCTAGTCACAATTAGTTTGCTATGAATTAAATCTTGCATGATTAAAATAGTTAATAAGAAAAGTCAATCCAGAAAATAGATAACTCTAAAACCTTAACTGTCTTCTCCATATATTATTCCCATCTTAATTACTTGCCCTTCTTTAATATTTTTGCTATTGTTTAATGTCTTTGAACTCCCAACACTATTTTCTGTCTGTCTAACTAATCCTATCAAACGCTATTGTTGCTTAATCCATCAATCCTCGTGGGATCGACCCTTACTCACGTAAGGTATTACTTGGTACGACTCGGTGCACTTGCTGGTTAGTAAGTGTGGTTGTAAAATACCGCATCAAGTTTCTGGCGCCGTTGCCGGAGAGTGACTGTGATTAACAACTATTAGTTGTTTGATTGTTTAGATTAGGCTTTTTAATTTTAATTTTAATTAAATATTATTTTATTATTTTTCAAAAAAAAATTCATAATAGCACTATTTTTTTTTACTTTCTGAAATTAAGTTTGGTGTCACCCAGTTAATTTTATTTCAATTTTTCTGTTTATTTTTCTTTTAAATTTTCGAATTTTTTTAGTTATTTATTTAGTATTCTTATTTTATTATTTTACACAGGTTACCTCACAGGGACTTCTCTACACTCTGACGTAGAGAGTCCCATATTTTCTTATTTTTCTGATTGTGTATGCGCAGGAATAGAGACAAAGAACATCTCTTAGACTTTGATCCTGAACCTGAAAGAACTTTCAGGCGACGTTTACAACAAGCAAGACTTTACAAGGCTGCAGAATCCACTATGGCAAATAATAATGCTAATGCCAATGTGGTAAATCCGAATGGGATGATCAGCAGAGAAGAGTGCTTGGCTCTTATTCTGCCCTTACTGCGGATCTCTATGGAAAAAGCATTGTGGTGCCTCCTATAACTGCAAACAACTTTGAGTTGAAGCCACAATTGGTCACTTTGGTGCAACAAAATTGCCAGTATCATGGGCTTCCTCATGAAAATTCAAATCAGTTCATATCTGATTTTCTGCAGATATGTGATACTGTGAAGACAAATGGAGTGAATCCAGAGGTGTACAGACTCATGCTTTTCCCGTTTGCTCTGAGGGATAAAGCAAAGCTATGGCTAGATTTCCAACCAAAGGAGAGTCTGAATACTTGGGAAAAAGTCGTTACTGAATTTTTCACTAAATTTTTCCCACCAAAGAAGCTGACTAAGCTTAGGTTGGAGGTTCAGACTTTCAGACAGAAGGAGGGTGAAACTCTTTATGAAGCTTGGGAGAGATACAAGCTACTGACTAGGCAATGCCCTCCAGACATGTTCTCCAAGTGGACCCAACTGGATATCTTTTATGAAGACTTAGGAGAGATGTCAAAGATGAGCCTAGACACTTCTGCATGCGGTTCATTGCACAAGAAGAAGACACCAGAGGAGACTATTGAGCTGATTGAATTGGTTGCAAGCAACCAATATTTATACACATCTAACAGGAATCTTGTGAACTCTGAGGCCGCTCAGAAGAGAGGCGTGTTGGAAGTAGAAGCTGTTAATGCTCTTCTTGCTCAGAACAAGCTTATGTCTCAGCAGATAAATCTACTTACTCAACAGATGGGTGGCATGCAAGTCTCAGCTATCAACACTCAAAATCCACCCCAAGATACCTCCTATGACATGACAGGTAACATTATGCAAAATGATAATTATGATTATGCTCAACCCTCTTCTGAACAGGTGAATTACATGGGGAGTGGTCCTAGAAATCCCAACAATGATCCATATTCTAAGACATACAATCAGGAGTGGAGGAATCACCCAAATTTTGGGTGGAGAGATCAACCTCAGAGACCTCAGAACTTCAACAATAGTTCTCAGGGTGGTTTTCAATAGAACAACCATAATAACTACCAATTTCAGTCTCAGCAACAACAACCACCTCAGCAGGCAAATTCTAAATCCCAAGAAGATTCTAAATGGGAGATGATGATGAGTTTCATACAAGAAACCAAAGCCTCTATTAGAAACTTGGAGGTGCAAATGGGTCAAATGAGCAAGCAATTACTTGAAAGGTCTTCAAATACATTCCCTGGTGATACAGTGGTGAACCCAAGAGAAGATTACAAGGCTATTCAATTGAGAAGTGGTAAGGTGGCTGGTTCTGAGACCAAGGTCAATGAAGATCTAGTTGAAAAGGAAGCTCCAAAGGAGAAGAAGGAAGAAGTAGAGCACGCCCCTCCTAAGCGGGCAGACAACCCGTTCCCTGACTCTCTTGACACGTATCCCACCTTACCAAAGGCCCCTGAATACATGCCAAAAATGCCATATCCTCAGAGGCTTCAGAAGGCGTCCAAAGAAAAGCAATTCTCTAAATTTTTAGATGTCTTCAAGAAGCTGCAGATCAACATCCCTTTTGCAGAGGCTCTGGAGCAAATGCCTCTCTATGCTAAATTTATGAAAGAATTGTTGACCCACAAGAGGAATTGAAAGGAACAAGAAAAAGTGGTGCTAACCAAGGAATGCAGTGCTATTATTCAACACACCCTTCCTGAGAAGATGCCAGACCCAGGGAGCTTTGTCATTCCTTGCACCATTGGAGAAGTCGGCATTCAGAGAGCTTTATGTGATCTTGGAGCTAGCATCAACCTCATGCCACTTTCAGTGATGAAAAAGCTTCAAATTGAGGAGGTAAAACCCACTCGTATTTCTCTTCAACTTGCTGATCTTTCTATTAAATTACTTGTGGGTGTTGTTGAAGATTTACTTGTTAAAGTAGGACCATTTATTTTCCCTGTTGATTTTGTTATATTAGACATGGAAGAGGAGGTAAAACCCTCTATTATACTTGGTAGACCCTTCTTAGCTACAGGTAGAGCTCTGATTGATGTGCAAAATGGTGAATTAACCCTGAGGATCAATGAAGAACAGGTAGTCCTAAATGTTTTTGAAGCCCTCAAACACCCCAATGATTCTGAGGGGTGTATGAAAATAGATGTTATTGAACCACTTGTTCAAGAAGTACTGGAAACTGAGGTACTTGATGATGTTCTAGATCCTATTTCTGAGTGTGAATTAGTTGAAGTTGATGATTCACCACCCCAAAAGGAGCTGATGAACACGCCAATTAAGGAGGAGGAAGCCCCCAAGCTTGAGCTCAAACCCTTACCCTCTTCTCTGAAATATGTGTTCTTGGGTGGAAATGATTCATATCCAGTGATTATTAGCTCTTCTCTGAAGCCTGAAGAAGAGGAGGCACTTATTTCAGTGCTCAGGAGCCATAAAACAGCTTTTGGGTGGACCATTAGTGACTTGAAGGGGATGAGTCCAACCAAGTGTATGCACAAGATCCTTCTTGAAGATGATGCTAAACCAGTTGTGCAACCACAAAGGAGACTCAATCCAACTATGAAAGAGGTGGTCCAAAAAGAGGTAATGAAATTATGGGAAGCAGGTATTATTTACCCTATTTCTGACAGTCCTTGGGTAAGTCCTGTACAGGTAGTTTCCAAGAAAGGAGGGATGACAGTGATCAAGAATGAAAAGAATGAGCTTATTCCTACAAGAATAGTCACAGGATGGAGAATGTGCATAGATTACAGGAGGCTAAACACTGCTACAAGGAAGGATCATTTCCCCCTCCCTTTCATTGATCAGATGCTTGAGAGGTTAGCTGGTCATGCTTTTTATTGTTTTCTAGATGGATATTCTGGATATAATCAAATTGCAGTGGACCCTCAAGATCAAGAGAAGACAGCATTCACATGCCCCTTTGGAGTATTTGCCTATAGGAGAATGCCATTTCGACTTTGCAATGCTCCAGCAACTTTTTAGAGGTGTATGCTTTCAATTTTTTCTGATATGGTTGAAAAGTTTATTGAGATATTTATGGATGATTTTTCTGTTTTTGGTCATTCTTTTGAATCCTGCCTTAAATATTTATCTCTTGTCTTGAAACGGTGTCAAGAATCAAACCTTGTTTTAAATTGGGAAAAATGTCATTTTATGGTTACAGAAAGCATTGTTCTTGGACACCAGATTTTAAGTAAGGGAATTGAGGTTGACAGAGCAAAGGTGGAGGTAATTGAAAAATTACCACCACCAACTAATGTTAAGGCAATTAGGAGTTTCTTGGGTCATGCAGGATTTTATAGAAGATTTATAAAGGATTTTTCTAAAATTGCTAAACCATTGAGCAACCTGTTGGTTGTTGATGTTCCTTTTGTCTTTGATTCTGATTGTCTGCATGCTTTTGAAACTCTGAAGGCAAATCTTACCTCTGCTCCCATTATAGCTCCCCCTGACTGGGATTCACCATTTGAATTAATGTGTGATGCTAGTGATTTTGCTATAGGAGCTGTTTCAGGACAGAGGCATGGTAAGCTTGTACATGTCATTTATTATGCCAGTCGTGTGTTAAATGATGCTCAAAGGAATTACACAACTACAGAAAAGGAATTATTAGCTGTTGTGTATGCTGTTGATAAGTTTAGGTCCTATTTACTTGGTTCTAAGGTTATTGTTTATACTGACCATGCTGCTTTGAAGTACCTTCTAACCAAGCAGGATTCTAAACCAAGATTAATCAGATGGGTGTTGCTCCTTCAGGAGTTTGATATTGAAATAAAAGACAGGAAAGGGTCAGAAAATCAAGTAGCTGACCATCTCTCCAGAATTGAGCCTGAAGCAGGAGTGCAACCATCCACAGCTGTAACTGAGACATTTTCGGATGAGCAATTGTTCCTCATTCAGCAGGCTCCATGGTTTGCAGACATTGCAAATTATAAGGCCATGAATTTTATCCCAAGGGAGTACAGTAGGCAACAAGTAAAGAAGCTATTGACTGATGCAAAGTACTACATTTGGGAGGAAGCATACCTTTTTAAAAGGTGTTCAGATGGAATTATCCGGAGGTGTGTCCTAGATGAAGAAAAACAGCAGATTCTTTGGCACTGTCATGGTTCTGAGTATGGAGGCCACTTTGGTGGTGAAAGGATAGCTATAAAGGTCCTTCAGAGTGGGTTTTACTGGCCGACTCTCTTCAAAGACTCAAGAGCATTTGTAAAGCACTGTGATAGATGTGAAAAAGCAACAAATCTCCCTGCCAACCATGAAATACCACAGCAGGGGATTCTTGAGGTTGAGTTGTTTGATGTGTGGGGTATTGATTTCATGGGACCTTTCCCACCCTCACATTCAAACAACTATATTCTAGTGGCGTCGACTATGTGTCCAAGTGGGTGGAAGCTGTGGCTTTGCCCACCAATCATGCCAAGGTGGTAATGAGCTTTCTTCAGAGATATATCTTCAGCCGGTTTGGTGTCCCAAGGACACTCATTAGTGATGGAGGAAGTCACTTCTGTAACAGACAGCTGGACTCTCTTCTGCATAGATATGGAGTCCGTCATAAAGTGGCAACCTCCTATCACCCTCAGACAAGTGGACAGGTTGAAGTTTTCAACAGGGAACTCAAAAGGATTCTAGAGAAGATCGTTAGTGTTTCAAGAAAGGACTGGTCTAGGAAGCTTGATGATGCTCTCTGGGCATACCGGACAGCATACAAGACTCCAATTGGCATGTCCCCATATCAGTTGGTCTATGGCAAAGCCTGTCACTTGCCAGTTGAGCTGAAGCACAAGACTTATTGGGCAATTAGGTATCTGAATCTTGATTCAGAAGCTGCGGGAATTAAGCGGATGCTTCAGTTGAATGAGCTTGAAGAATTCAGATATTCAGCCTATGAGAATGCCAAGCTCTATAAGGAGAGAACCAAGCTACTGCATGATAAGAAGATTGCCATCAGAATATTTGAGCCAGGACAGAGAGTGCTTCTATATAATTCAAGGCTCAAATTCTTTTCCGGGAAGCTGAAATCCCGGTGGTCAGGACCATTTGTGGTTACCAGAGCTTTACCATATGGTCATGTGGAGATACAAGAAGAGAATTCTGACAGAAAATTCATAGTGAATGGCCAGAGGTTGAAGCACTATCTTAGAGGTGAGATTGATCGCCAGAGGTCCACTCATCTGCTGAACTAGCAGAACTGATCGTCAAGCTAGTGACGTTAAAGAAGCGCTTGTCGGGAGGCAACCCGATAATTTCGTATCCTTAAGTTATTTTTCGTAGTAGTAGTTTCCTTAGTTAGTTGATTTTTATTGAGTTCTTACTAATTCTCTGATCATGCAGCTATTTTAGAACAGAAACCGGACACTCAAAAAAAAAAAGGGGCACACGATGCACCAGCGTCATTGATGCGAACGCGTCAATCATGTGTGCGTGAACAATGAAAATTGACAGAGAGTTGCGCGGGAGTGACGTTGGACTCATGCCTTTCGCACAAACGATCCCACGCGAACGCGTGGCCAACGCATTCGCGTCGTTTGTGATTTTCGTCATTCACGCGGTCGCGTCACCGACGCGATCGCGTGACCTGCAAATTCGATGTAAAAGAGCGTTTGGGCAGAGAGTTATGCCAGCTTGGGGCAAGAAGTGTGCTAAAAGCACAAATTTGGTCACGCGGACGCGTGACTGACGTGTTCGCGTCAGTTGCACATATGGCCATCCACGCAAACGCGTGCCTGACGCTATCGCGTCATTATGAAGAATGCGCGACGTACGCGATCGCGTCATTGACGCGAACGCGTCGCTTGCGCCGCCCAGTTTTCTCTCTCTCTCTCCCAATCCTAATTCTCTCTTATTCTCTTATCCTTTTATTTTTTCTTTCATTTTAATATTTGTCTCTTCTATTTTCAGTTCTTCTTTGCTTGAGGACAAGCAAACCTTTAAGTTTGGTGTTGACGCTGTGCTTATAGGTTTTCTAGTATAAAAGGGAGGTGAATCATCTTCGCGAAGAAGCACAACCTGAAGAATAAAGCGACCGCTAATTAAGGTGGTTGAGTTCCTTTCATTTTTTATTCCTCCCCTCTTTTTCTATGTTATGTTCCGATTTTCTGTTATTTTGCTTTGTTTGTTGCATGATCCTTTATTAGTTAGAATCCTAGGCCTAGTTTAGTTTTCCTATTGCTTTAATTCTGAAAAGATGTCTCATGTATTACTCACTGAGCTTAAATCAAGAATAAAAAAAATATAGGAGTGATATATTGCATGAGAAAGTGAGTCTATATTGAATAATAGTCTTATTTACTTAAATGTGGTTATATTTTCTGTGATTCTGAATGCATGACATGAACAGTGCATATTTTTTGATAGTGAAGTTTATGAATATTAAAATTGTTGGCTCTTGAAAGAATGATGAAAAAGAAAAATGTTATTGATAATCTGAAAAATAAAAAAATTAATTCTTGAAGCAAGAAAAAGCAGTGAAAAACACAAAGCTTGTGAAAAAAAATTAATAAAATAAAAAATAAAAAATAAAAAAGAAAAAAGAAAAAGCAAGCAGAAAAAGCCAATAACCCTTTAAACTAAAAGATAAAGGGTAAAAAGGATCCAAGACTTTGAGCATTAATGGATAGGAGGGCCCTAAGGAATAAAATCCTGGCCTAAGCGGCTAAATCAAGCTATCCCTAACCATGTGCTTGTGGCGTGAAGGTGTCAAATAAAAAGCTTGAGACTGAGCGGTTGAAGTCGTGGTCCGAAGCAAAAAGAGTGTGCTTAAGAACTCTGGGCACCTCTAACTGGGGACTCTAGCAAAGTTGGGTCACAATCTGAAAAGGTTCACTCAGTTATGTGTCTGTAGCATTTATGTATCCGGTGGTAATACTGGAAAACAAAATGCTTAGGGTCACAGCCAAGACTCATAAAGTAGCTGTGTTCAAGAATCAACATACTGAACTAAGAGAATCAATAACACTATCTGAATTCTGAGTTCTTATGGATGCCAATCATTCTGAACTTCAAAGGATAAAGTGAGATGCCAAAACTGCTCATGATTGCAGTTGTAAACCCCACTATAAGAAGAGAAATGGGCTTAATCGAACTCTCATTCTCATGCAAATTCACATCCTAAGCTTATATTAGTTTTGGTTGCTTGAGGACAAGCAACAGTTTAAGTTTGGTGTTGTGATGCGTGAGCATCTTTTGATTAACACTGCTCTGGGATTAAGGAATCTGGAAGGATCAGAGGAGATTTTAAGTAGTTGACGGTTAAGGAACCAGTTAACTAAGGTTAATCTCCCACTACTAATTTAAGGTCAAATATACGGTGTTCTTAGGATTAACAGGTTTTTATTTCCCTAATATACAGTGCATAAGGCAATTTATGTTTGTTAATCTTTAAGTCCTATTATACAAAAGTTCGATAACAAGTTCATTTCTCGAAAAGGTTCAAAATGTTCTTGAGTTTATCTTGTACCCAGTATGAAGGCAAGGTGGGTTCAAGTATTTTATTTCTTGCTTTTGTTAATAACTTTATATTTAGTTTTGTACTTAATTTTACTTTTTTATTATAATGGTTAGGTATGTTATCTGTCTCGAGTATTGGAATTGTTACCTCCTAATCAACGAGTACCTTATACTTTACATTTAAACATACCTTATTACAACACCTTACAAGAAGAACTTAGTGGGATAACCCTAGGGAAAATATTGATTAGGATTATTAAAAATTTTTAGTTTAAAGATTTTCATTTTAATTTTATTATAGAAAAGGATTTTATTCTAAACTTAAACTTAAGCTTAATTAAATTTATTAGTTCAGAAGTCGACTACCCACCCCTAGTGAACTTAACAGGTAAGACGTCGAAGATTAGACACAAAAAATCCGATCCTTGACCCAGTTTTGTCGGGTCTTTAGCGGGGTTCGCAAAAGACAGTTAAGACGTCTAGCAAGGACACTGCGCAGGCGCAGCAGGTACGCAAGCACAGTAAACACGTCTAAGATCAGGTGCGCAAGCGCAGTCCGTGCGCTAGCACAGTAACACTAAAGGAGGTAAGGCGCGCCAGCGCACTCGGTACGCAGACGCAGCCATAAGCGACCAGTAGAGGAACCAAAGAAGAGAAAGAGACGTCTTTGAAGTAGTTTAGGTAGGCTTACGATGGATTTTATTTATTTTAACGTGTTTTTGAGTTTTATCGTAGGTATCACGGATTTTATATTAATTAAGAATTAATTTGAGTTGTTTAATCTACGTTTAAGTGATCCTTTTCTATTCT
>NC_029785.2:12020674-12026948 GCF_000816755.2 Arachis ipaensis
GCAAAGCTGGGTCACAATCTGAAAAGGTTCACTCAGTTATGTGTCTGTGGCATTTATGTATCCGGTGGTAATACTGGAAAACAAAATGCTTAGGGTCACAGCCAAGACTCATAAAGTAGCTGTGTTCAAGAATCAACATACTGAACTAAGAGAATCAATAACACTATCTGAATTCTGAGTTCTTATGGATGCCAATCATTCTGAACTTCAAAGGATAAAGTGAGATGCCAAAACTGCTCATGATTGCAGTTGTAAACCCCACTATAAGAAGAGAAATGGGCTTAATCGAACTCTCATTCTCATGCAAATTCACATCCTAAGCTTATATTAGTTTTGGTTGCTTGAGGACAAGCAACAGTTTAAGTTTGGTGTTGTGATGCGTGAGCATCTTTCTTATCTTTTCCTAGTGAATTTGCATCTAATTTGTTGAGTTTAATTAAGAATTAATTATATTTTAGGCACTATGGATGCTATTTTGAGTTTTTGTGCAATTTTATTTATTTTAGGTAGCATTCGGATGGATTTGATGAAGTTTCTGCAGAGAAAGAGAAGAAACCAAGGAGATGACCAGCGAATACCGACGCAGACGCATGGCTCACGCGACCGCGCGGAATGGAGGAAATCACAATGACACGATCGCGTGCCTGACGCGAACGCGTGGACTAGAATCTGCACAAATGACACGAACGCATGGACGACGCGGACGCGTCACAGGAACGATCTGCAGAATTGACAGAAAACGCTTGGGGCGATTTCTGGGCTGTTTTGACCCAGTTCCTAGCCTAAAAAACACAGATTAGAAGCTGCAGAATGGACAATTCAAGTGATCCCCACCCATCAGCTGAAGACTTGATTATTTAAATTAATTCGAATTCAAATTCAAATCTTATTTTAGGAAAAGATATTATTTTAATTTTACTTTTAGAAATTTGATTTTTAAAAATTATTAGGATTAGTTATAAAAGGGATCCCAATAGGGTGATTCAAGAAGAACATTCCACAACATTATTCCATACAAATTTACATTTCATATTCCATGAGCAACTAATCCTCCATTGTTAAGGTTATGAGCTCTGTCTATTGTATGGATTGGTAATATTATTTTTTCATTTTAATTCATGTTTTGATTTATATTTCAATAATTGTTTTCGTTCTTTATTTTATGAACTTGGGTGGAACGGAAGTATGACCCATGTTCTATTTGAGTTCTTGTAAAACTTGGAAAAGCTCTTTACTTGAACAATAGCTTGAAAACATATTATCCTGAATTTCTAATTGTTTGTATTTAACGGAATACGTGACATATAATCCCTTTATTTTTGGACAATTAGGATTCTTGTGGCATATAAACTGGAATTTAATCATCACCCTCTAATTGGAATCAATTGACCAAGGAATTGGCAGTTGATGAATTTTAGAGGAGACTAGGAAGGTCTAAGGAATTAGGGTCTAGTCACAATTAGTTTGCCATAAATTAAATCTTGCATGATTAAAATAGTTAATAAGAAAAGTCAATCCAGAAAATAGATAACTCTAAAACCTTAACTGTCTTCTCCATATATTATTCCCATCTTAATTACTTGCCCTTCTTTAATATTTTTGCTATTGTTTAATGTCTTTGAACTCCCAACACTATTTTCTGTCTGTCTAACTAATCCTATCAAACGCTATTGTTGCTTAATCCATCAATCCTCGTGGGATCGACCCTTACTCACGTAAGGTATTACTTGGTACGACCCGGTGCACTTGCCGGTTAGTAAGTGTGGTTGTAAAATAACGCATCAGTACGCACTACAGCCTACAGGTGCAAAGACTTCACGTTTTGCAAGTGAGTCTAGCTCAGCCTTCATGACTTCTTCCCATTTCGGCCAATCATTTCTTTGTCGACATTCTTCGACTAATCTTGGCTCAAGATCCTTACTTTCATGCATGATATTTAATGCCACATTATATGCAAATATTTCATTGACAATTGTCTTATTTCGGTCCCATTTCTCTCCTGTAAATACATAATTTATCGAGATCTCGTCATTTTCACAATTTTTAGGTACCTGGACGTCTTCTGGCGTTAAAACTATATCAGAATTTTGGACAACTGCAGTTGTTTCTACTTTGTCTTTTTCAACAGGAATCGTATTTACCTTTTTTCTTTTTCGAGGATTTTTGTCTTTGGAACCGACAGGCCTGCCACGCTTCTGGCGTGAATTTGCTTCAGTGGCTACTTGTCTTATTGGGACATCAATTCAAATTGGGGAATTTTCCACTGGTATATATGACTTGGTTATCCTCTTTGTATCGAAAAATGCATCAAGCAATTCATTTGCTATTCTTTGCAAATGTATAATCTTTTTAACTTCTAGTTCACATTACCCTGATCGAGGATCTAAATGCATCAACGATGATGCATTCTAATTAAGTTCCTTTTTATGAAGCTTATTCTCCCCCCCTAATATTGGAAATTTTGATTTATCAAAATGACAATCTGCAAATCGGGATTTAAATACATCCCAGTTTGTATCTCAAGATACCTTATTATAGAGGGAAAATCATATCCAACATATATCCCCAATTTTTTTGAGGTCCCATTTTGGTGCGATTAGGTGGTGCAATGGGAACATATATCGCACACCCGAATATTATTAAATGGGAAATATTTGGCTGCTGGCCAAAAACTAATTGCATAGGAGAGAACTGATGGTAACTCGTTGGCCTCAAACGAATAAGTGCTACAGCATGTAAAATAGCATGCCCCAAACCAAGGTTGGGAGATTTGTTCTCATAAGTAAAGGTCTAGCAATTAATTGGAGGCGTTTAATAAGTGATTATGCTAACCCATTTTGTGTGTGAACATAAGCTACTGGATGTTCAACACTTATTCCATTAGCCATACAATAAGCATCAAAAGCTTGGGAAGTAAATTCACCAGCATTATCAAGACGAATTGCTTTGATTGGATTTTCTGGAAATTGTGCTTTTAATCGAATAATTTGAGCCAGTAGTCTCGCAAGCGCCAGGTTGCGAGAAGACAATAAGCATACATGTGACCATCTCGAAGATGCGTCTATCAGGACCATAAAATATCTAAAGGATCCACATGGTGGATGAATAGGTCTACATATATCACCTTGAATCCTTTCTAGGAATTCAGGGGACTCAAATCCAATCTTTACTGGTGATGGCCTTAAAATTAACTTTTTCTCAGAATATGCAGCACAACAAAATTCACTAAATTAAAGAATCTTCTAGTTCTTTAGTGAATGTCCATGGGAGTTTTCAATAATTCTCCGCATCATGGTTGTTCCCGGATAACCCAATCGGTCGTGTCAAGTTATGAATTCATTTGGGTTAGTAAACTTTTGGTTTACAGTGGCATGTGATTCAATTGCACTAATCTTGGTATAATATAACTCAGATGAAAGTGAGGGCAACTTTTCTAATATAACCTTCTTATTTGAATCATGAGTTGTGATACTTAAGTACTCATGATTTCCCTCATTCATTGTTTCAATATGATATCCATTTCGGCGAATATCTTTGAAATTCAACAAGTTCCTCAGAGACTTGGTAGATAATAGTGCATTATTTATTATAAATTTTGTTCCTCCAGGAAATAAAATTATAGCTCTTCTGAAGCCTTCAATCACACTGCCTGAGCCAATAATAGTATTAACATATTCTTCTTTTAGCACAAGATGGGTAAAATTTATATCACTTTTGAGAATGGTGTGCGAACTTGCACTATCCGCAAGGCAAATATCTTCACTATATGTCTTTGCCATTCTCTTTAAAGACAATTAATAATAAAATGAGTAGTAATACATGCACAATCAAATTGAATACTTGATCGGAATTATTTTTCTAAGAAACACTGTACATAAAAATAATGTCATATACGAAAATTTTATTTTAAAACATGACACATTTAATGATTTCAAAATTCATGAATATTAATATTTCATTATTTATATAAATCATATTTGAAACTTAAATACATAAAAAATAAAACTTAACAATAAGTTCTTTACATTATTTATTTACATGGATACTTAACAATTTCACATATTAAACTATTCCATCATTGATCAAATGACCAATATTTCCTTCAAGATCCTCAAAGAAATCAGATACATCATAATGAGTAGTGGAATTTTCAGCATCATTTGAAACAAAATTTGTTTCCTTTTCTTTGTCGTCTTTTTTCAAAGATGCTTGATAAAGATCGACTAGGTGCCTTGGGGTACAACAGGTACGTGACCAATGGCCCTTTCCACCACAACGGAAACACTTATCCTCTGTTGATTTACTTTGCCCAATATTTCTTTCTTTATCCCACTTCTGGTGAGATCCTTTCTTTTGAATATAATTCCTTTTTCTTCCATAATTTTTCTTGTTACTAAAACCATGCCATTTATCTCTTCTGGGGTAATTTGCTGCATTTACTTCAGGAAATGGCGCGGCGCCAGCTGGGTACGCTTCATGATTCTTTAAAAGCAACTCATTGTTGCGTTCAGCAACAAGAAGGCAAGAAATTAACTCAGAATATTTTTTAAACCTTTTTTCTCGATACTGCTACTGCAGGAGCACATTCGAGGTATGGAAGGTTGAGAAAGTTTTCTCTAACATATCATTATCAGATATCTTTTTCCCATATAATTTCATTCGTGAGGTGATTCGAAACATTGCAGAATTATATTTATTTATAGATTTAAAATTCTGCAGACGCAAGTGCGTCCATTCATATCGGGCTTGAGGAAGTATCACCGTTTTTTTATGATTATACCTTTCTTCAAGGTCTTTCCAAAGATATGCAGGATCTTTTAATGTGAAATATTCATTTTTCAATCCTTCATCAAGATGACAATGAAGGAAAATCATGGCTTTGGCTTTATCCTTCTGGGATGCATTATTTTCAGCCTTAATGGTATCTCCAAGATCCATTGAATCAAGATGGATTTCGGCATCTATTATCCATGATAAATAGTTGTTTTCAAATATATCAAGAGCATTGAATTTAAGATGAGAGAGTTTCGACATAATGAAAATTTGTTACCTGAGGCTTCCTAAAAATTTGATCAGATTCTCATGCTGGTAACGTGTTGTAAAATAACTAAATAAATAAATAAGGAAGAGGTAACAAATATAAAGTATGGAAATATAATTAGATAGCTCTAGTATTAATGTTCACTATAATTACTATATTAATAGATATATTTAATAATATTGTAGTAAAGAATATAAGAGAGAGAATAATATAAGAGAGAGAGAGAGTGTGAGGAATATTTAATATTCTTATGTTGTGTAACTGTGTGTTACGTACTGAGGTTTAACCTCTATTTATACATGCAAGGAGATTACCTTTTTCCACTATTATTAAATGCAAGGACTTTGGTAACATAGAACTTCAGTATGGAAAAGGTGAGCCGCCCATGGTCATCCATTTCATTCTTATCGTAACAAATATCCGCATATTTGCATATTCATAAAAATAAATAAATAAATAAGAAATATTTTTGTATGTTTTATTTTAACTAATAATTATCATATAGTTTAAGTTTATTATTTTAAAAGTAAACATGTTTAAAAGAATAGAAAAAGAGATTTTATTAATTTTTCTAAATAAAAATAAGCTTTTAAAAAGTATTTTTATGTTTCACGGATATATCCGATATTCCATCCGATTCAATCTGCAAATGTGCAGATCGGATAGGATCCAGGCTAAAAAAATTGCGGATATTGAATCTGATCCAATGATTTTAGTGCGGATCAGATCGAGATTTTGACCATATCCGATCCGATCCAATCCGCGTTCATCCCTAGCAAAGTTTGCAACTTCGATTTTCAAGTCCTAATGGTCAGGCCCACTCTAGTTTGGCAAGTCTGACCAGCAGATCCACCCGAGACGACATCAACATTTGTAGTGTTGCATCTTAGGAATATAGTTACATCCGGGCTTAGTTCAAGCAACAATTATGGGATCTTTTAATATGGTGTATTTGAGTGCAAAATTTGGCAAGGCCATCTACCCAAAAAAAATGGCAAAGCCAAATAGCCTCAGAAAATCTTTAAGGTAGCATTGATTTTCAAATACGAAATTGAAATTGGAATATTGAAATTTAGTATTATATTTAGTGTTTAAAGATTGAAATTAAAATTTTACCTTTATGACATAAAAATTTAGTTCCTTTAGTACTTTTAGAAAGTGGAGATACAAATAACTAAAATTTGAATTTTTTTTATTTAATTAAATAAATTATAGTATTTACCGATTTAAACA
>NC_029785.2:12026964-12030330 GCF_000816755.2 Arachis ipaensis
ATTTAAACAAACGTTGAAGAATTTACTAAAATATGTCGTTAGTCACATCTCGGATACAGATGGTCGCTCCTAAAAATGGCCACATCTCGTGTGCACTGACCCCGTTCTGTGATATAGGGTGTGTGAGTCATATCTCGAATGCAACCGTAATATAAATATGAGCATATATTGGATACACTGCATCCAAGATACGCTTGTATTCTAATTTAGGTCCGTGCATCCGAGATACGCGTGAGGATTCAGGCCAATTTTTTAGATATAACGTTACAATATTTTCGTAAAAAAGCTCATATCAAAATGGATAAACAAGTAGAGTCATGCATGAGTAATGCACTAAAAATAGTCTTACATGTGATGGAGGTCTAAAAACATAAGTAATGAGCAAAATACATAGTAATAATAGTAACTAACGCCGTTCGGCGGCAGGATCCAAGTGGTGTCCAGTCCCACATCCACGAGGACGAGACATCCTGGGAGGACGGTATGGACGAGGACGAATAACTGGCTGGCTGGAAGTGGGTGGTGGCCGCTAGTGTGGTGGCGGAGGAGGAGCTGCTACAATCATGGGAGGAGGCGTAAGAGGTGGTGGCCAGACAAAACCAGACAGAGGTGGCGGTGGTGACAGGGATGGAGTCTGATAGTAAGGTGACAGACCAGAACCAGACTGGTGCAGTGGTGGAGAAGGACTCTGGTAGCACCCTGGAAGAGCTATCCCATGCTGGGTGGATACGCTGCTCGATGTCCCATGTATGTTGGTATCGTCTCTCCGGTGACGATAACGGCTAGCCAAGTCATCCATCGCATCACCGGTCGCCCCGATGATTTGGAACATATCATCGATGCTTATCTTAACATCGGATCCAATGTCGAACCAGGGCTGCTCCCAAGCGGTGTCATCAGCCGGGTGGTGACTGAGGATGGAGGTACCCGGCATAAGCCTCGTAGCCACGTCAGCCTCATGGTCAGCAAAAAATACATCGAACGGCTACCCTGCATGTGCATCGGGAATGTCAACCTTGGGTATATCCTCCTGTCATGCGTACTCACCCTCCTCGTTTGACAATTGCTGGTCTCCGTCACCGTCCTTAGGATCTCCACCGTCCCTACGGGCACGCTGACCACGTGCCTGCCGTGCTGGTCTCCGGACATCATCGTGAGGTCGTTTCCTCGCCCGTCACCTCCAATCTAAGGCATCCTGTGGTAACTATATCTCATCTCTGTGACTAGGGGCTGTAAGGAGGATATCAGCCGGTGGGGCTGCTACTCTGGGATCGGCCAAGATGTCATCATCGGAGAGATGTCTCACTCTGCAGGCCTGCTACCACCATGTGAGGTACTCCTGTGTCAGGCGAAGGTCTGGATGACTGTTGATGGTAACCAAGTGTTGTGCCTAGTAACGGCCCTTGAATAGTTCGTACCACTCACGGTGCTGGTCTGGCCACCAGGTGTCATCTCCCCTGATCGTCTTGAAAAGGTACTCATCGACGTTCACTGGGTCTGCTGGCCTGTGCTGCTGCCCCCTAGCTGCCTCTTCACCCTGTCAACATGATGGAACTCGACAATGTGAAAGCAGACGATAGGGACGACAGCCCTCCATGTATAAAGCTCTGCGTCACTCATGAGCTTGTCCGGCTCAATCTGACGTAGCTCTACATTGTCGTACGGTGTACATCGAACTGTGGATATAACATTTAGGGACCTTCATTAATTAAACGATATACCAATGGTATATTAAAAAAATACATAAATAAGACTCTATCATACCTGCTCAAATGTCAGTGCATTGATACGATGATGCAAACTCAGTATCCTGTCATTATGACGATCTCTGCTCTGCTGCCCTAGCCCTGCCAACCTGCGCAGATCAAAGATAGTTTTATAGAATTTCATTAATTATATTCCAACATATATTATGTGTCTACTATATGGTAACTAACAAATTAATTACAACATACATATACCTGGAATTAAGTGGGAACTTGACAATGTCGTAACCTGCCAGACTAAAACATGGGAACCTATGGTAGATCAACGATACAAGAAGCGATATACACCCTGCAATGTCCATCACATTACGCGATGCCGCCGTGCACGAGTGGTAGGTATGATAGAGCAGTGCATACTCACATGACAACTGGCTACATCGATCGAAATCCTCCAGCAGTGGCAGCCATCTCAACGGCACAAGTGTAGCTGACTTGTCTGTGAATAGAAAACCCCCAATCAGCATCATCAAGTAGCATCGAGCATACTGACGGAGAGTCTCCGAGGCTACCCCATCAGGAATATGTGCCACTCTGTCCCTGAGCCACGTCATCCTGACCGCAAACACCTACTTCCCTCCCTCCGGCTGTGGTGGCGGCCTGACGCCTAATAAATTCTCAACCCACTCCTATGTCGGGTGGTGGTGCCACTAGTGGTACAACCCCAACAAGCTCTCCAGCAGTGTGCAGTCCAATATGGTAGGCAACATCTCGGAGCGTAATGCTGGCCTCACCCCACGGAAGGTGGAACGTATGGGTCTTTGGCCTCCACCGCTCGACAAATGCAGAGATCAAGCAATTGTCAAACATAAAATTCCTCAACTCTACTGCATGCTCAAATCCAGTCTCCCTTATATAGGGCAGCAGGATGGGCGGCATCGGGAGACCGAGTGTCACACGGCGTGACAAGAGTAACCGTGGTCGCTGCAATTTCCAAAACAGATAACTAGCGCATATTAGTTACATCTAAACTATTAATTGTCCCTAAACAGTACTAAAACTTATAACACACCTACATATGCATTTACATTAAATGTAACATATATATATATTATAAGTCATTAAAGACTAACACCCTAAACTTATTAAAAGATAACTAAAAAAATCTACAAAACTAAACCTATTATTAACTAACACCGAAAAAGGTTAAACTACTAACCTCAAAGTCCAATGCTCCAGTTGCATGCCAAGTATTATTCAGTCTATTAATGTCTCCTTCGCGGATATATTGTCGGGGGGCCGTATCTCGTGAAGAAGCTCGCTTTCACACGTGCAGAAGCTCAAAAGTTTGGGAAAACTTCCTCTAATCCACGTTCTTCCCAGATGTTGTGGTTTATATACGCCTCCGGGCGTATCTCGAATGCTGTGCCACCGTCTTGAATCCTCATGCTTATCTCGAATGCAGTATATCCGATATACGCTCATGTTCATATCACGGTTGTATCCGAGATGTGGCCATTTTTAGGAGCGACCCTCTGTATCCGAGATATGACTAACGACGTATTTTGGTAAATTTCTCAACGTTTATTTAAATCGATAAATACTATATTTATTTAATTTAAATAAAAAAATTCCTAAAATTTCTAAAAATAAAACTGAAACT
>NC_029785.2:12030357-12034845 GCF_000816755.2 Arachis ipaensis
CTTATTTTATCTCTATATTTATCTTAAACCTAATAAGATATTAAGATATAACTTAGTCATATATATTTTATACCAAACATAATATAGAGACTTAATTTAGTTTCAATATCTCAGTTGTTGTCTCCCAATTTTTATCTTTTAATCTTTGTTTCTCGGACTCTTTTTTAAATACAATTTAAATATTATGTGTATAAATGAATTTGTGATGATATAATAATTAAGATTGAAAATTATCTAATTTATCTGAAAAAAATAAATATAATTATTATACGGGATCATCCAATCTTAAATTACGCATTACAGTTAAGAAAAGTTAAAGTTAAAATACTTTTACTATTGATGCAATTATGCTTGTCTTTTAGGTAGTGGTGTTTGTAACGAAAAAAATCTTAAGATTCTAGCAAAAATTAGAAAACACAAAGGCAAACATATTAACTAAGTAAGTAACTGTAAAATAGAACTTTAAATTAACAAAATAACTAATTAGCAACATCAAATTAATTTAGCTTTGTCAAGTGGTCAATTTACTCGTCCACTTAAGTAAGTATGGAGGTTTGAACTTTATCTTGTATATGCAGTAATTTATTGGTAAGTGGTACATCATTAAATAGAGCACATATTTACAATGAATTAACTTTTGGTTTATCAGATTGAAAGATGCCATAGCAACAAAAAAATTAATTACACCCAAAATTACAAATCTAAAACATTTGTTATCATACCTACCACCTTGGAATTCAATTTCATTATGAATGTTCATATTCAATTTCTAATTTTATGTCCAACTCTTTTCTTTTATGCTTTTAACTATTTAAATTTCCTTTCTATTTACATAAGTAATGTCTTCATTGGTACTTTCTTCAATTAATATATCTAACCACTTAAGATACTTGTAATGTAGGACTAGTGTTTGAAAATTAAAAAATTCAATTATAAAATACAAAAAATATATACATTTTCTAAGATTAGGCAAAAAAAAATTCAACTTCATGCAAAAAATATGAATAATTACTTATATTGTAATTAGAGCATTTTAAACTAGGTTTTCTCCTCTCTTTCCTCGTCCTAGATTTTCTCTCCTAGGGCTTGAAAAGTGTAGTGCAAGTTGTCCATATCATATCGTGCAACTCGTTCGTCAACGATCATGCACCCCAAACTGAAATAGGGAGGGTTTTAGTACTCTATCAATTATGTCCTGAAAATGCAAAACATGGAGAACGAGGAATAAAGAAAAATAAAAAGAGACAATAGAATAGTAGAAGAAGAGGAAATAATCACCTATGATGCAGAGAATATAACGAAAGTGGTCCAAGATTGTAAGACAAGCATAACAGAAAAACTAATCACTAACAAACGCATCAACATACAATGGATACAAACAACTATGTCTAACATTTGGGGGAATCCGGAGGTATTTAGAGTGAAGGAGATAAAAAGAAAGACATACCAATTTTTCTTCAAAAAAGATGCAGATCTAACTAGAGTCCTACAGGGAAGTCCATAGATGTTCAGGAATGCATGGTTACTAGTAAAAAGATGGGAGAGATCGGAAGCAAACCTGGAGGAAGGCCTTAACACAGCCGAAGTGAAGATGCAGATATGGGGGCTGTCTGAGCACTATAAGACATTAAAATTAAGTGGAAAATTGCATCTTGCATGGGAAAATTAGTGGAATGCGAGATATTTAAAGCTGGTAAAGAACATAAAGGTTCTTAAAGGCTAGAATTAAAATGAACGTGGATATCCCTTTCAAAAAAATGGTTCATGCAGGGAGCAAAGAAGATGGTCTATCTTGGGCTGACTTCAGGTTTAAAAATACCCAATCTTTTTGCTATTATTGCGGCAAAACTGGACATAATGAGAGCGGGTGTGTGGTGGTGAAAAAGCTGAAGAATGAAGAGAGCTAAAATCAAAGGAGCTAGGTCCCTGGTTGAAAGCAGAAGTGATAGGAAAAAGGATGTTAACAAAGAAGAATATTTCAGAAAATGAGGAGAGATAAACGGCTGAGAGGAAGTAGAAAATGAAGGAAAAGTTGACTGAAAAACTAATGGAGAAATTGGCTAACCTGATAGTTTTTGAGACAAATGTTCTTGAAACTGAGGAAGGTATGGGCCAATCCCTTGTGTTGTCAGACCTAAGACTAGTTTCCGAAGAAAAGAATGTAGAACTAGACAACAGAAAATGGATTATAACAGTTGAAAACAAAGATCCATTGGAGGTAGGAATAGAGGAGATCTCGAAGGAATATGGTAGGGTGGACAAAGGATCTAAAGATAAGTTAAGTAAGCAGGACCAAAGTTACACTAAGAAGAGAAGACAACCACAATTGCAAGAATAGAACAAGGAGAATGTAAACATGCTGATGGACATAACAAACAAAATGAGAGAAGGAGAAAAGATGGCAGGGAAGAAATGGAAAAGACAAGCACGGGAGGCAGCCTTATCTACGGAGAGGAATGAGGAAGCTGAATAGATAGAGAGGAAAAGAAAAAATAGCAACAACGAAGAGACAGAGATAGATGATGAAGAACCATGGGTTGTAGAAGCTGGATGGCAGAGGTTGTAGGCCAGCCCTGCCGAGAATTATGAAAATATTAAGTTGAAATTGTCATGGGCTTGAGAACCCATGGGCAATGAGAGCTCTGAATAAGCTCATCAAACAAAAAATTCTCAACCTAGTCTTCTTAATGGAGACAAGAAAGAAATAAGAGGAGGTTATGAGATTAAGGTATAAGAGTGGACTTCAAAATGTGGTGGGAGTTTACTGTAACGATGAAGGAAAGCAAAGGGGTGGTGGCCTAGCATGTTTATGGGATGACTCTATAGAAGTAAAGTTAGTATCAAAGTTAACAAATCACATAGATATGGAGGTAACTGAGAAGGACAGCGATCTAAAGTGGAGAGCCACTGGCTTCTATGGATGCCTGAAAAGCCAAAACAAAAAGTTCAATTGGAATATTTTAAATGTGCTTGGATGTAATTTTAGACTACCTTGGATTATTTTTGGATATTTTAATTAGGTGTTAAATCAAAATGAGAAGAAAGGAGGAAACCTAGTTGTGCTATCTCAAGCAGAGAGCTTCATAGAGGCCATACAATCAAATAGCTTGCTGGACCTAGGCTTTGATGGTCATCCATTTACGTGGTCAAATGGGAAGTCAGGTGATAGGAACATCCAAGAACGTCTAGATAGGGCCCTAGCGAATGTAGAATGGAAAGAACTCTTTTCAATGACAACAGTCCATCACTTAGAAATGTTCAAATCAGACCACAGTCTAATTCTAATAGACTCACAGGGCGAAAAGAGGAAAAGAAAGAGAGGTGACTACCATTTCAAGTTGGAGGAGATTTGTTTATTGAATAAAGAGTGTTACAAGGTTGTTGAACAATCTTGGAGAAATAGCACAGAAACGCTTAAAGAAAAGTTAGGGCAATGTGAGAGAAGGCTGGACAAATGGGGGGAGGAAAATTTTGGGAATATCCCAAAGATGATTAGAGAAGAACAAAAGGAACTAGCTCATTCAAACTCAATCCAGCAAATCGAAGAGGTTTTGAGGAACACCAGGGAAGTAGAAGCTAAACTGAATGAATTATTGAAACTGGAGGAAATTTGGTGGTCGCAAAGATCTAGAGCCAACTGGTTGAGACATTGTGATAGAAGCACGAAGTATTTTCACCAGAAAGCATCTTAGAGAAAAAGAAGAAATAAGGTCGAAGCAATAATAGATGATGCGGGAAGAAAGTTTGAAGATGAGGACAAAATTGAATGTGTGATGAGGAGTTTTTCTGAAGGACTTTTTTCAACGGAGGAGACAATAGGGGCAACAGAGATCTATGAAGTTATTGGAGACCGAATAGATGAGGAGAAGTTCCAATTTCTAAATAAGGATTTCTCTAGAGAGGAATTGATGCAAGCTCTCCAGCAAATGCATTTGACAAAGGCCCCCGGACTAGATGGTATGCCAGTCTTGTTTTACCAAAAGATGTGGCTTGTAGTGGGGTCAGAAGTAACTAGAATAGTACTCAAGAGTCTTAATGAAGGTGCTAATCCAAAACCGATTAACTACACCTACATCTGCATGATACCCAAGGTAGCTAAACCAAATTATACAATGGAGTTCAGGCCTATCTCATTATGTAACGTGATCATGAAGATAGCTACCAAGACAATAGCGAATAGACTAAAGAGCATCCTACCTCAGATTGTAGGTAAAAATCAGAGCGCCTTTGTTCCCGGAAGGCTTATTACAGATAATGATTTGGTTGCATTTGATATCTTCCACTACATGAAGAAGAAGACAGAGGGAAATAAAGGGTATGTGGGGATGAAGCTAGACATGGAGAAAGCCTACAATAGAGTCGAATGGACTTTCTTAAGAGAAGTCCTAATCTCTATGGGATTCCGGACAGGTGGGTTCAAACTATTTGGAAATTTGTGAGTACGACGCCCTTCTCTATATTACTGAATGGGGTGCTAGGGAAAGTCTT
>NC_029785.2:12034898-12058348 GCF_000816755.2 Arachis ipaensis
GCGGAGATACTCTCCGGTAGTCTAAACAGAGCACAGGAGAACAGACAGATTCAGGGGATCAAGATAGCTAGAAATAGCCCAGAAATAAACGATCTATTCTTCGCAGACGATAGTATTTTATTCACTAAGGCCTCTGATCAGTCAATCCAAACCATGATGGAAGTACTGATTTCTTACCAGAACGCGTCAGGACAACGCATCAACTTAGAGAAGTTGGAGATTTCTTTTAGCCAAAACATTCCTACTAACAGACAGATTACCTAGAAGAAAGGAGGAAGAGAGGAGGTTACCTGGAAAGAAATCTGACAAATTAAAGCAACCCCAAGATCGAAGAACTTTCTTTGGCGTTTGATCCATGGATCCCTCTCTACAAACAAAAATCTCTGTAAAAGAGGAATGATGAAAGCTTCATTATGTACTAAATGCTGGAACAAAGAAGAGACAAAAAGCCACATAATTCAAAGATGTTGGTTTGCAAAGAAGTTCTGGTTTGCGACCCCATTGCTGCTGAGAACGGAAGATGAGGCTGGAACTACTCTAAATTAATGGGTTGCTATATTTTGGGGAATCTGGAAGAGAAAGAAAAAAACACTACTCTGCACCCTAATGCACCAGCTAATAAAAGAACCTTCGAAGGTAGAGAAGACATAATTAAAGCAAAAGTGGAACATGCAAAGAGAGCAGTGGACGAATTTTGGAAAGCTCAAGAACTAGAAAAGGAGAGAGGCTTTGTAATGACCACCACCCAAATGAAGCATAATTAGAAACCACCAACTGCCACTGTCGTTAAACTTAATGTGGATGCAGCCATATCCAATAATAATAATGGAGGAGTAGGGCGGTGGTTAGGAATGGTATGGGCCACATTCTTGCTGCAACAATTTGGCCCATAACACAACTACTTGAGGCCCATGAAACGGAGGTTCTTGCAGTATATTTGAGGATGAAGCTGGCAAAAGAATGTTGCTTTATGGATATTGTTATAGAGAGTGATTGCATGGAAGTGGTAAATGCACTCAAATACGGTAGATTAAACCCAACCTGCTTCGGAGCTTTTGTAGTAGATGCTTTATCTCTAATGTGTAACTTTAGATTTGTGATTTCCACTCATGTTAAAAGAAGTGAAAATAAAGTAGCCCATGAATTAACAAAAATAGGCCTTACCAATCCTAATACTGTGTGGATGGAAGAAGCTCCTAACCAGGTTCAAAATTTGGCTTGGCTGAACATCATAACCCTATGGAATGAAAGTTTCTCTTTCTTTCAAAAAAAAAAATAGAATATATTAAGAAGAACCTATCTAAATTAGGCTTTATGCAAGATTGGAAGAGAATTGCATAGGCACCACACTGATATTTTGGAGAGATAATTTTTTTCTCGTTAGCTACCTATCACTATTAAAAAAAAAAAAGTGTAACTCCTTCTGTACCCGCCAAAACTATAATTATGCAGAGTGCGACTCCTAGTTTTTGAAGTATGGTCTCCATGACTCATAGTAGTAGGAATGGTGACAGCACTGTTATAATTCTACGCATGAAGAAAGAGGCCGTTAGAATTCAATGATGGGAACTGTTCATATTTTTCTTCTTCAAGAAAAGATGAAGTTGTTTCTTTTAAAGAATTATTAGGAGGTTAGGTTGGGTGAATCATTAATCTATCAATCTAAATTGATAGTTATTAGATACATTAGTAATTTAATATATTATGTAGTCATATTCTATTAATTCTAGAGAAATTATTGATAAAGGAACTAACTAGTTTTCCATGATTAAAGATCAAAGGCAAAAAAAAAATTTATTTAGTCAAGGCCTCAAGGTCCTTAAAGAAAATTATAGAATGAGTATTTAGTGTGTATATTTGCAATTTCCTTAAATTCATGCAAATATATAGTTCCTGCATTTCATTTGTTTGCAAAAATAAAGGAGAAAAGAAAGAAAAATATTAAGGATGATATAAGGAATGATAACACTATCTGAATTTGTGCGTATCCACCCCTTTCTTTACTCGTTTGAGATTGGGTCTGAATTTGTGCGTATCCACCCCTTTCTTTACTCGTTTGAGATTGGGTGAGGCAGGACGGGATCGAATTTATGTAGTATCCGTCTTACCCGTGTTTGTTATATATAAAATATATGTAAAAATAATTAATAAAATGTTTAATAATATTGTATCGTATTTAAGTTTTTACTTTAATTTATGTTATATATATGATGGCTATATGAATTTTAAAATTTTATTTTATTTGCTCTATTTTAATAAAGGGTGAGACGGGTTAGGGTTTAATTTTTTATTGCTCATAAATAGAAACGAGACAGATTCTATACGAATTATTGTAGAATGAAATAAAATTGAATAGGACAAAAATTCACTCCTATCCATTCTATTGCTATCCCTAGGGCTGCGTTTTTGTGGACATGACAGAATATGACACTAAGATATAAACAATATAATAGAGACACTAAAAGTTTTTTTTGTTTATTGTGTTTGGATATAATATACAAGACACTAATGTAATGTCCATTATTATGTGTGGGTAGACATGGATGCCGCCTGACAGTTATCTGTTAAACTCTATTTCTGCCAATTCAGTCTCTCTTGTCTAACTCAACGTTCAAAACTTTTTAGGCAATATTCATTTTCGTATTTCTTTAAATTTTTTATTGTGTAAATTGAAAGATTCAATAGATGTTGAATTTTGTCTTTTTATCCCAATTGAAAGAAGAAGAAAAACACATAGAAAGAACAAAAACAGATATAGAAAAGGAACAGGAAAAAGAGAGTACCCCTGAATACTTATCTGAGAATCTTTCTGAGAACGATAATAGAGAGAAGAAGCTCAAATTAAAATTTTTTCATAAGAAAATAAAAATAGGTAATTATTTATTAACAATATTTTTTTATTCAAAATTCGTGTCCATTCTCTCAAATCTTGTGTTTATTATTGTCCTTTGTTTAAGAATGAACACAAAAAAAAAAAAAACTGTCCTAAAAACACTGTATTTATTATCTATGTTTCTTTATCTAAATACGTTTTAAATATTTAATGTCCATATTTTTGTGTCCTGTCCATACAAATAAATACAGTCTCAATGATATTTTTCTTATCAATTGTTTAATGTAGAAGATAAAAGAAATTACGACAACTATGTTATTTGTAAGAAATTCATAGAAACCAAAATAATTTTTGTGAGACCGAGTAAAATAGACGAAAATATTATTTCTTGAAAATTATAAACAATTCGAAAATCTTAAATTTGAAGTAATAAATGAAAAAATTAAATCATCTATTCTCTATTCTTTTCTTTTATCTTCTTATAAAAAAGTTGACTATTATATTCGACCGAAAATATGCATTGAGTAAAAAAAAAACATTTCAAAAAATTTTAAATATGAAAATTTTCCCATTTAAAATTTTAAAACAAGTGCACCTATGATATTATTTCAAAACTTAAATCTTAGGGTGAAGATTAATGTGGAAAAATCTAAAGCGTTTTACTCTAAGGCTTGGTTTGGTAAAGTTTTTTGAAGAGGTGTTTGTGCTTTTTAAAAATTCAAGCTCCTCATTTTTTGTTTGGTAAATTAAAAAGATCATGTGCTTGTGCTTGCAGCTTTTAAAAGATCTTGGTTTGGTAAAGCTTTTGCTTTTTAAAAGTAGCTTATGAAAGCTGTCTTTTAAAAGATAGCCTTTTAAAAGCTGCAGCACTTGCGTTTGTTAAAATCAAATTAAAAATGACTTTTAATAAGTACAAGCACTACAATTATGTTTGGTAAAACAGCTTTTAAAAGTTGAAAAAATTATAATAAATATGTTTATAACAAAAAATATTTTTTTTTTCAAATTTTTTAAAAATTTATATAATATTTTAAAATAAAATAATGTTAAAATAAAAAATTCATAATAAACATAATATAATAAATAAATTCTTTTATTTTTTAACTTTAAAATTTTATATAAGTATCATAAAAATTTATTTTATCCTAAATATCATCACTAAAAATAAAAAATAAAAAATATATGAAGACTGTGTTAGAATTTGTGAAGGTTAGGATGAGAAGTTATAAATATTTGAGGATTTCAATGGCAATATAATAGCGAGAAATATGTGCGGAAAAATGAAAAAAATTTGGTAAGTATAAGCCAGCTTTGAAAAGCTCCCTCCTAGGTGCTTTCAAAAGCACCCCTAACTTTTAAAAGCCGTAAGCACAAGCACTTGGGCTTTTTAATTTACCAAACGCAAAATGACGTGCTTGTGCTTTTAAAAAGCACAAGCACCTCTTGAATAAGCTTTACCAAACTCAGCCGTAGAGCTTTTCAAAGTTGGCTTGTGCTTTTCAAAATTTAAAAGTCTAATATAACCTCATATGTTAACTAATTTTCAAATTTAATGCTTGCATTTATGTCTATTATAGTATTTTTAAATTTTAAAAGCTATTTTACCAAACGCAATTGTTGTTACTTGTATTTATTAAAAGCTATTTTTAATTTAATTTACCAAACATAAATGCTACAACTTTTAAAAAGCCATCTTTTAAAAGTTAGCTTTTATAAGCTACTTTTGAAAAGTAAAAGTTTTGCCAAACCAAGCCTAAGAATATCTCTACAATAAGAAAATAGGTTTTTATTGGAGTATCATCTATCAAATTTGTCCAAGACTTGAGCAAGTATCTTGGAGTTACTCTTAGCCATTCTAGGGTGACCCGTTCAGCTTTCAATGGTGTCCTGGATAAGATTCAGGATAGACTAGCAAACTGGAAAGGGAATTTACTCAATCGGACTGGTAGGCTCTGCTTGGTTAATTCTGTTGCAGCCGCTATTCCCACGTACCAGATGCAGGTCTCTACTTTTTCCAAAGGAATCACTAGTAAATTTGAGTCTATGATGAGAAATTTTCTTTAGAAATGACAAGTTGATGGAAGATGATTGAATCTTATTAGTTGGAAGGTACTGGTTACTCCAAAAAAATATGGAAGTTTGGGGATTAGAGATTCTTATTGTGTGAATATTGCTCTTATTGGGAAGCTAGTTTGGATTTTTTTTCCAGCAGCTAAACAAGTTATGGGTCCAATTGTTGGATGCCAAATACCGATCATCTCTATATGACTGTTTTAGTTGTCCTAAGAACGAGGCTCACCCATTTGGAAGAGTCTTTGCAACGCTTGGAAAGTGTTGAATGATAGGTTTTCTTGGCGTATTGGGAATTTGAACCAAAATTTTTTATTTTCTAACTGGAGGAGAGAAGGACGATTATCTAATGAGATGGATTATGTTCACATTTCTGATTCGAATATCTGGATACAAGATATTTGATCGGTTGGTAGATGGCATTTGGATACTCTTTATTCTCCTTTATCTCAAAATCTGAAAGGTAACAATATTCTTTTTTACAATCCAGATGTGCAAGCAGGTTCGGAAGTAGGTTGGTATTGGGTTGGGTCTGCTGCCATTAGGTATGAAAAATAATAAACAGAAAAAGAACTATGTCTGAGGTACAAATTTTCTAGATGATAAATAATTGTTACAATTCACTATTAATCCATGTTATTATTAATTACAGATACTTGTTACAATTATATCAAATTTAATTATGACTCTAAATAAATAAAATAGATAACAATTAATATTATTTTGTTTTCTTTTTTACATTCAATATTTATTATAAATATAAAAAATAAAATAACTAATGAATAAAAATATGAGTAAAAAATAAAAAATAATAATTAAAATTCAATTTGTTAACTAATTAATCTTGTGTCCATACAATATTAATATTATTATTATTGTTATTATTATTATTATCCACTAATTAAAGCAGAAGATAAAGAACTATATAATTAACAACTATTATTAGAATGAGTGAAAATTATAGCATGAATTATTGTGGATACAACTATCTACTAATAAAATTATTGCACATGAATGAGAATTAGAACTATATCAATTAATATAATTAGAATAAATACAAATATCGATGATTGATAATTAGTTTAATAATGCATTGAATATTGATTTGATCGATATATAGTCTCCAATCCTAGCCCTATTCATACGCAAACTGTATACAATTTTTTTAATAGAGCAATTTTAATTTTTCGTTTTATTTTCTTTCACGTACATTTTCTTTTTCCTTTAAATAGTGATATTTTAATTTTTTTCTTTTTGTTTTAAGTAAATTTTTATTAAGAATTACATTACTAATCTAAAATACAAAAAGAAAAAAAAAGGTGATACATATATTCAAGAAAAAAAATTAAATATAAAAAAAAAGAAATCTTATATTAAAATATTTAAAAATAACATATCCAATAAAAATAGTCGTAATATATAAATTGAGGCAACAATTTAAATTTAAATTAATGTAACACGAATTTAATCAAATACCAATATTAGAACTAAATTACTTAAATAATATTTAATCTATTCTAGTTCTTAGACACATATAAATTAGAGTCATTTTCGTAACGGTAACCAACTTAAACATCATAAGTTTGGACATTTAGAATTCGCGCAAATTCAGACCATCCTCTTGTTAAATAAGCTTCATCATCCGTTATCCCATGCAATACTGCAAGATATAGAATTGCTACACTGAGAAACTAAATTGACCATTTATTCTCCTCAATGATATTGCATTGATGCAAAAGAAGGCCGGTAATTTCTGAAAAAAATCACAATATATTATAAAATTATTTTAATAACTAAAAACTTAAAATAAAAAAATTTAAATATATTACCAATCATTAAAATTGCATATCCGAATTCGACACGAATTTAGCAAAACTGACTTAAATTGAGGGAATTCAATCTCATTATGTGCTCTACTTCGAAGATCTTCGGACAGACGTATAAAGCATGGAGGGGATGGAACTTGAACTTGGCCTACAAAGCTCCGTGGAAATAATTCCTCAATCAAAAATCGAGTTCTTTCCAAGAAAACTAATTTTACCCACATTCCATTAGGTTGGTCATAATATGTAAGTAGATCCAACCATCCTTCGATAAAATAGAGTTTACTGCCTCTCCTTTGGACGCTTACATCCATGTAGTTAGAAACCGAATAAGTGAATACAACTGGATGAGGTATTTCATAAATGTGATGCATTGTAAACGATTGCGGCAAAAGACAATTGCAATGGAACATTAGACGAAAAGAATAAGTTGGAGTAAGAACAATCATTAAATTATCAAAAGAATAAGAGTAAATAACCATTTCTAACCACGAAAGATATAAACACTGACAAATCTATCCATGAAAAAACAAAACTAACGCTGTAACCATAAAAGATAGACTACCGTAGATAAAACTAACCAAAACTTAAAAAACTATTCAAATTCCAAAATTACCCCTTCTTTACCAAATTTAATCTAATCTATTTATGTCCTGCAGATCTCTCTACACATGAAATGCTACTTTTTCTTCTCTTTCTATCTCTCTGTCTCTGCATAGCAGTAACAATTTATTTATCTATGTATTCATTTATTGCTAACATATACTCAAAAGTACATTCAGATTTGAAGGAATCTGTGTTGGATTTGTGAAGATAGAGAAAAATCAAGAATCGTCATTTTGGTAATTCAGAGACCAACTTCATGTGTAGGTTTCGAATCTGCCAAACCTGTATTTGAACGATTCTATTTGGAGCAACAATTATAGTTCAAAGAGGCCTGATGAAGGAGGAGCTTCGACATCAAAGTCAGCGGTGAAATCAACTCATCACCATCACCTTTACCATCACCCGCTTCTCTACAAGTCAAAAGCACCTCTTTATGATTTCAACGATGGCTGGAAGCAGATCAACAACAACACCACCAATGGATCTCTCTTCACCATGCCAGAGTCAATAGCAACGGACCAGAACCGACAGAGAAGCTGATGGCGACGGAGCTAACCCAGAGTGGCACCACGACGGGATCTTTGACCTCGCGTGAATCACACCCTCGTTTCTAGAAGGTTCCAAGGGCCTCTTCTTCCGCTTCGATTTTCGCCACGACGGTACTCTCTTCGGCAACAAGCTCATCGACAAATGCCGCATTCCGGTGGCTAATCTTGTCCACGACGGCGAATGCAATTCGATCTGTTAGCTACCGCCTACCAGGTTCGGTCCGGCGAGGAAAAACCTAACGGGATCTTTAATTTTTCGTATCGATTGAAAGGAATTGGGGATAGGTACAATCGATATGAATCATCGCAAATTTTAGAAGGGAGAATTTTTTGTGGGTGAGTTGATGTAGGACGATGAAGGTGAGTTTATCAAGTTGAAGTTGAGTGCGGTGGTGGAGGTGGTGGAAGAGGAAGAGGAAGAAGAAGAAAAAGAAAGGTTGTGGGATTAAATTTGGTAAAGAAGGGGTAATTTTGGAATTTGAATAGTTTTTTAAGTTTTGGTTAGTTTTGTCTACGAGGGTCTATCTTTTATGGTTACCGCCTTAGTTTTGTTTTTTCATGGATAGATTTGTCAGCGTTTATATCTTTCGTGGTTAGAAATGGTTATTTACTCAAAGAATAATATAATAAAATGAGTATAAAAAAAATACTATACAAAATTATAAATTGTATCTCAAAAGGATCAACTTCGATGAAAAACGAAAAATACATTCTATGAAGTAGTAAAAGAAGAATAATAAATTTAAAGAAAATGAGTTGACTCTCAGATTTAGGCTCATGTACCACAAAAAAAAAACTCTATATACAAGTTTTATTTAAAAAAAATATGTAAATTAGTTATTATTAAGGTAATTTTTGATTATTTACGTTAGTTATACATCATATATTTGTTTTGTTAAAATTATATGATTTTATCATATCATATCATGATTATAATTATTGTTTTTTTTATCACGAATAGAGTAGTCGGGGCCAACTTCATATTATTATTTGTAACTGATTTTTTATGCACTTAGCATATGTGCACTTAGCATATGTGTTTAATTGTTTGTTTATTTATACTTATGTTGGCGCGTCCATGTGAGTGGTTCCGGAGTTAAGTAGGATCGGCGGTAAGAGGGTGCTGAATCTGATTCGGGAATTTGTAAATTGAAAAAATTGGAATGCAGAGTTAACCACTGCTGTAGCTCCAGCTGCATAGCTGAACCACGTAAACGTCAATTTCAACAAAACAAATCATAAACCCTCTTTCTGCCGATCGAGACGCTGCTCAAACCCTAATTCCCCAATTCCTCCCAAAACCTCATATTCCAGTTATGTGGACCAATGTCTTCAAAATCGTATGTTTTCTTCCAATCCCTCTGATTTTTTTTTTTTTAATAATTATTTTTTGTCTATAGCTGTTTCCTTGCTATGGTCCGAAACAGAGAGTCATAGATGATGTTATGTGCTTTTCATTCTCTTCAATGCTGTTTTTGGATGAGTGAATAGCTTCATCTGGTGCTTTGATCCTGATTGGGTGGACAAGACCAAAGAGTGGCTTTTGGATCCTGCAAATAACTTATTTGCTCTATCTTGTCAATTAGTGGCATTAATGCAGTTCTCATCCCTGTCAACCTTTTTAATAAAAGGATTGCCCGAAATAATTGAGAATTTAAACTTGTTTCTTTAGTGGGAGAACGGTATCAGTATAGAAACTGAGAGTGAATGGTTATGGAGTGAAGCTTGAAATTTAGTTAGCTTTTGTTATAAACTAATATATATGTAATGATTTCTGCTTTGTTAATAATTGCTCATATTTCTTTATGTAAGTTTACATGCTGTTGCAAATTTGTGCAGGGAGGTCTGCATCAACTATCATGGTTTCAGTTCCTCCCTAATGAACCTGATCCGTGCTTTCTACCTGATAAAAGGTTAAATTTGCATTGTTTCTCCATTTTGATTCATTTTGTTTAGATTTGCCCATAAGTTTTCTAATCTTTTATGTTTCTTTATCTTTTTACTATCACTAATGCTGTCTTGTGTTCGAACAGCAATAAAGTGGACCAGAAGGATGCTGCAATGTTAGCGGTGATTTCATCGCATCTTCAATTGCAGAAGGAAGGATTTCTCAGCGCATGGACTAATTCTTTTGTTGGACCTTGGGATCCATCTCAGGGTTTGCATAATCCTGGTAGAGATTGCTGACCGAATGGTTTTTGTAATAATGTGCTATTTGTTATTTGCTTTGTGGGCATGAATGCAACTATCTACATGTTTTCTTTTTCTTTTTTTTTTTTTTGGTACGTTATGTACCTGTTTTCTAAGTATGCAAATATGTCCTTGATACCTTCTACATCAAACATGCAGATGAAAAGATTAAGCTTTGGCTTTTTATTCCGGGGCGTCACTCTTCAGTTATTGAGACTGCTCAGTCAGCAGTATCTGGATTGAGAGGTATCAATGCTACTAAACTTTGTTGTGCTCACGTCTTTCCTTTAGAGGTAGTAGAATTGTAATTATATGCCCTAACATTTTCTAATTATTATATTTTTTTGGGTAAAAAATATTCAATGAAGTTGTTGCTTCTGGGCTCTGGTTAGCTCCTGGGGATGTAGAAGAGGTTGCTGCTGCTCTCTCTCAGGCTTTAAGGAATTGTATAGAAAGGTTTGCGTCCCATCCCTTCAAAGTCAAATTATTCTTGATTAGTTCCTGCCATTTTATCTTATTTAATTTTGTAGGGCACTTAATGGGCTTTATTACATGAGATTTGGAGAAGTATTTTCAAAGTTTCATCATTTTCAAAGTGAAGAGCTATTTAGGTATGTTTTATCCGCATTCATTCATTGTTGCATAAAATAATAAATTGAGGTGATAGGCCAAATAAATTATTCAGGTTAAGTGGAAATTGTATGTAGTTTGTCGTTCTCTCTTTAGAACTTCGACTAGAATACCTGGCTTGTAATTGTAAAGTTACTTACCATATTGTGTTACCCCATGATATGACCTGTTGCTATAATTAGGTCTAATATACTACAGTTACAATTTCATAATTTGAATTCGCTAATGCGTGCTTGCATGTTTCTGATACATACAGGAAAGGACAACCTACAGTTGAGTTCGTCTTTGCTGCAACTGAGGAGGCAATCTTTGTACATGTCATAGTTTCCTCAAAGTATGGTGCTAAATATTTAGTTGGTCAAAAGTATTACCAAATCTTATGTTCAAATATTTAAATGTTGTTTTCCGATTTTCCCTTCATACAGGCATATCCGAATGCTTTCCACTGGTGATCTGGAAAAAGTATTGAAGCATTCTATGGAGGCGAAATATAGACTACCAGGTTGATATGATTTCTTTGTGAAGTTTATTATTTGTTTGAAGTAGTCAGAGTTACTATTCTCTGATAATTTTCTTTGATATGCTATATTAGCGGTGTTAAAATATTTTGGTTATGCTTGTGTTTTTTTGGGCCAGTGAAAAGAACAGTGGTAGTATTTTCAAACTTTATTTGGTATGGCATTTTATGTCATTACCTTTGCTAAAATGTTTCTTTTGAGATGTATCAGAAGTAGGTTAAGAGCTTTATTGTACTCTGTCTTGGAGATTTTGTTATGGATGCTCAAATGAATTTAAAGGGGTTTCTGTCATTCACTCGGATAACTTTCTTGAAAAAAAATTCTTTTACTATAAAAAGGAGAGAATTAATTCATTATCTTGAATTAATTCATTATCTTTTCTATGTCAATTTTTTGTCACCCTCTATTTGTCACTGTCTATATTTCTTTTACATTATTCTGTTCTGTTTTCAGTTGTCATACCATATTTTCATGCATTTGTTTTTTTTTAAATATCGTAAAGGGTTAGGTTAATACAGCTTCTGATGTTTAATTTCATCTTTATATCATCACGTAACAGTGATCGTTTCTCCTCATGGAATAAGAGGCAGCCTGGTTGGTAGTTCTCCAAGTGATCTTGTCAAGCAAAGTTATTTCAGGTCCTTACTCTGACCTTATGCATTTGCATTTGATATATGGTGAATTATGTATGATAGTATCCATACCTGAATTCCATTTTATATTTTTAATTTTCTTTTATAGCAGTACCTCCAAGTTTAGGGCATCAAGTGGAATTATAGGTCTTCCAAATCATGTTTCCCAGGGTGTTGGTTGCCAGCTTAGGGGCCAGAATTGTTATGTTGAAGTAAGTCTTGGGTTCCCTCGCTTGGTAACTGACAAGGCATTGCAGTCAAACAAGAATAGTGTCAGGAATTTATCCAAACTTCATGTTGCTGAATCTCCTGCTGCTGGGCGGAGTGATCATAAGGGTTCACCAGATCATTTGTCTGATTGTGAGAAAACATTTCTCTATCCTGCTGAGGCAGTTCTTGTGCCAGTTTTACAAACGTCCTTAGCAAGGTCATCTTTGAGAAGGTATTGTTATTTCTATGTGTATATGCTTGTGTATTTCTTATTTTATTTTCTACCTTTATTTGATTTGGAGGAAATGTGATTGTCCTTTTTTGTCTTTCAACAAAAATTCATTTAGATTGAATAAAAATTGAGAGGAAATAGGGCAATAAAAGATACTCACAAATTTAAGGGGTAGTCCAGTGCACAAGCATCCTGCGTTAACGCAGGGTCCGGGGAAAAATTTTAAACAACAAAAGAAACAGATAAAACATTACTGGAGCAAAGTTGCTATTCCCTCTGGATATCTATTAGGCAAATCTCTTTGAGAAGTGCTTAACCTCATAAAGAAGCTAATTGTGTCTAACCTTGTTTCAAATTTAGCTTCTTAGAAACTCAGACAGATAGAAACTTAAGCATTATGCTCCAATCATGCTACCAAATAGCAGTGTAGATTGCATAGGATTAGAAAGGTGGATAGTGTGTGTTAGAGCACAGCTTCCGTACTCCATCTCCTTTGAATGGAGATACTTTTTTTGAGTTATTTCTTGTTTACAATTTGTAATATATATTGTCATTATGCTTGGCCTGTTGTATGACTTGTCTAAAAGAGCTGTGTGATTCTTTCAGATTTTGGCTGCAGAATTGGATGGGACCATCCCTACCTGGTTCCTCGTCCTTTATTCACTGGTTTGCTCTCTCTCTCTGCAGATGCTTCTTGCGTTTTTCCTGTTTTCTTTGATTAATTGGGTCAATTCTGAGCTCTATACCATGTTATGGCTTCTTTTTTGTTTTCTGCTGATGGTTGTATGTCTCTGGAATGAGGATAGGCTGGAATAGAAAGTTATATTGCTATTTTTGAGTTTTTTTTTTTGGGTCTTGAGTTTTCTGTTACAATGCATATCATGATGTTGCAGGGGCTGATTTTTCCTTAAAACAAAAAGAGTTGGATAAATTTTTCTTGTTTCTCAAGCCCTTCAAACTCCTAAATTTTCATTTGTCTTCTGCAGTGCTGCTAATGTGGATTCTGTAGAAGATCCTTGGGCTGAAATCAATGGATCCCGCATGCAAAATAGTTATGACAGTAGTAGCAATAGCAATAGTAGCAGTATTAGTAGCTTAAGTGCCAGCTCTAGTGATAGTGATTACAAAACTACAGGACCAAATGAACTGGAGGCGGATGCTGATTCTTTAACATGTAGACAGTCTGTGGTATCTTCTGGCGATCAGTTGGAAAGTGATGGCCCTAAGTTGGTATGTTCTTATTTGCCCTTTTTGAAAATTATCTTTGATTTTTGATATTTTTGACATAAGATTTATGATCACAGTGAAAAGATAAATAATTGTAGTTTGAAGGATAATGATAAAAATGAAAATGAAAATAAAGCAACAAAGCAAAAATGGCAGCATCATTGACTCAAATGAGAGAAAGTTGCCCCCAATTCCTCTACGTGTCTGCCATGGACTCCTGGAATGAACTGTGTTTTTCACACCAAATAGAAGCTAATTTGGTAATCTTATCCAAATTCTGCTTTTGGATTAATGAAACCTTTTAAATGAAAATGTTTAATCTTACCCTTTAGCAAAGTGCTCCAAATATTAACAGGTTTGCACATTGTGATGAAAGCTTAGCCTGCTTTGTTTTTAAAAATCAAAACCACAAAACATAGTCACCGTTTTTCTCCATTTTATGCATGAATCTCTTAGTGTGGGATGTGATGCTGCTATCTTGTCACAGATTAAAAGAAAGAAAAATGTATCCTTTGGTGCCTGTTATAAGTATGGGATAAATTATAAATAAATTCCAGTATAAATACTACACTGATGCGTTTTTCATACAGTCGCTGGGCCAGTTAAGCATTTTCTCTGCAAAATAGTAACGCAGTTATGCTTAGAACATCATAAGTTGGCCACTTGTTTGATGATATCCATATCAAGGTGGCTTAATTATTGTTTTTAATATGAATTGATAAAACTGCTTATTATACGTATTGAATTTAAATTATATTATTTGTTGAGAAGAATGATTGTGTCCTCACAAAGAAAGCAAAAAATTAACAACCAAGTCTTTAGTGGATAATTCATGTAAGAAAGCATAAGCAAAATGCCAAAGGGATGCCATAAAGGAGTTATGAAACACTGTTTGACATTAGTCAATATTCTGTGTATTATTATAGGCTTCTTGAGGAAGTAGTATTTTCAATTTTCCTCTTTGCTGATCCTTACTTCATGAAATGTGTGGTGTTATGATGGCTCTAATTTCTATGCAGGGTTCTAAGCGATCTCGAGCGGGGGTGACAGAATCATTAAGTACAGCTACAAATGTCCCTATGCAAGATGCTTACATGTCAGATTTTGGTTCTATGGAAGTTAACAATTCAGCCATCACAGGAGTAGGAAATGAGCCAATTGGGTCTTATTGGGACTGGGGTGATGATGATAGAGGAGTGGAAATGGATATTCAAGCCCTTCTTTCTGAGTTTGGTGATTTTGGTGACTTCTTTGAAAATGATGTTTTGCCTTTTGGAGAGGTATAGTGAGAATTCCTTCATTTGATGCACAAATTTTTCTTTTTAAAAGTCTGAGTTGTAAGAGCTGTTAATTGTGACTTCAATGTTTAGACATTCTGCAACACGCGCAAGCTCTTTTAAATTGTAAATTTTTTATTCAAATCATTACATTGTATACATTTGACCTATCATTATCTATTGCCATCTACTTGTTCAAATAGTTATATTTTTTTCTCTCGTCATTATTGTACAAAACCTGAACCTTCCTACTTTTATCTATTTTTGTATTTTTCAAGTCAAGGTTCGAGTATGACATTGTCCTTTGGTTAATTGCCTAACTTCTAAATTTCCAATAATTTCTAAGAATCTTATTTGTTAACACTAACACATGGAGACTGCAAATTCAGAAGCTTCACTTTACATTCTAGCATTGTTTTCTCTTGCTTCTTGGTCTCTTATTGTGTTCAATTTTATGGCAAAAGCCCCCAGGAACTGCAGAATCTCAGGCACTTATGTTTTCTGCCCCGGATTGTGGAGATGTCAACAGCAGTCCTGTTGGAGTCATGGATGTTTCAGATCAAATGCTTTTGCCTGTTGGATTTCCTTCCTTTGAGAGTTTTGACCCACCTCCTCCAGCAGCCATGGAGGAATGCCTCAGCAAAAGTCAAGATAATTTGAACAATTCCATGTTATCGGGTCCAGTCAATCAAACACAATTGTCGTATACAAGGGAGTTTGATCATATAATGAAAACTGAAGCGATGATGACATTTGCTCCTGAATTTGGAGCTGTTGAGACTCCTTCTAGTGAGTTGTCCACAACGTTATTCAAAAGCCCATATTTTCCAAAATCACGAAAAGCAGATAGTTCAAATTCTAGTACAAACAGTTACTTATATGGTGCAGCCCCGCCCTCTTCTCCCTGCATTGAAGGATCAGAAGGGAAGAATGGAATGGTTATCAATAGCAAAACATGTTCTGGAACACATGATGCAACTATGAATCTCCACTCAAAGAATTACTATACTTATGTAGAGTCCAGGAAAGACATCAATGATAAAAAAACAGTTACATGTAAGAATGACAGCATTGTTAAATCTGATGGCATGGTATCACCTCCATTCTCAAACATAGGTTCTAATGCTGTAGCCAAGTCTGGCTTGAAGATGAATGAAGGCACACTTGAATCAGAACATTTGCTTCTATCCGCCAAAACTCTGTTGGCAACTGATGTTATGTGTGTTATGTTTCAAGCTTCGATGTGCAGGCTACGACACACGCTCTTATCTTCCAGCAACATCATGCCTCTTGGTTTCGGTAGGCCAACTGGGGTTGCATTTTTTAATCAGCTTCCTGGTGACCCGAGTACCACCACAGAAAACATATCGGGCAAGTATGAGGTGAAGAAGAAAGAAAACATACCTGTTAGAATTGCAGGTGATATTGAAGGAGGAATGCTTGATGGGCACCTCAATGCACCTGTTGGTGTCTGGCGCACTGTAGGAGTTTCGAAACCCATGAAACCTTCAAGTTCACCAAACATGGAAGTTGGTCCTTCTTATTCTCATAATTCATTCAGTGATGAAGGTCTCCTTTCTTACAGTCAACGGAAACCACTTCAGGAACTTCTTGATGGGATTGCATTGCTTGTCCAACAAGCTATTTCCTTTGTTGATTTGGCCTTGGATGTGGATTGTGGTGATGGTCCTTATGGTTTGCTCGCACTGCAAGAACAGTGGAGGCGTGGATTTTGTTGTGGTCCTTCAATGATCCATGCTGGCTGTGGGGGAACACTTGCTTCTTCCCATTCTCTTGACATTGCTGGTGTGGAGTTAGTGGATCCGCTTTCTGCTGATGTAAGCTTTTACTGTATATATGACTCAAAATTGCACCTTTTGTTTCGTATCAATTTGTGAAGAATTGAACCATGCATGCCTCTCTTGCTAGGAAAAGAGGTTGGGTTTTTGTTTTGGTACTTATATGTAGTGCTAATGCTGAAATAAGCTAGCTTTTTAAAGTTATCCTTGTTCAGATGCAAAATCAAATTGATTTGAAATCCTTGATTTGGTGTGGAAAATGTGGATAATTGTTATCTATAACTGTCACTTTGACAAGGGCATGCCACTTGGTAGTTATGGATTAGAAACTAACTAGATACATTGAATAATGTGTTTTGGTAGAAACTTGACATGGATTTTCCTTGTAAATTGTGATTCTTTTAGGCACATAATTCAGAGCACATGTAGCATGTGTTTCATGTTAAAATGTGTTAGGGACTTGGGTAATATAGGATTCCTATTGCCCAGAGTCCTACGTCAAGTAGTATGGGATGTTGGTTGTGGTTAAATAGAGTTGTTCTCCCCCTTATCAGCTATCTTTCGAAGGTGTGGTTCCCCGTTTTCCTTATGTGCTTGTGCTTTGCACATAAGTGTGACCTGCTTTTCTATCTAATCTAGGATATCACCCAGCCTAGATTTTTTTTCCCTGTACATCACACTTTCTTGCTGTCTTTTCAATATTATGGTTTCTCCAACGTGTTTAGCAAATAAGCAATGTCCATGTCATGGATATGTTTTGAAATTTTGTTTTGCAGCTCCAAATGCCTTATTATCTATGCTGAGGGGCAATTTAAAGTTTGGCTGAGAAAAAACAAAAGCCTTTCCCCACTTTGTTCTTGTTTACCAAACAAACACTCTGTCTTTGATGTGAGGACTTTATTTTTGATAAGATGCAAATTCCTTTTTGGTAGTCTTTTGGGGATACTTAAGTTTGGTTAATGAGTATCTTGCACCGAATGATGCTGTAGATGGTTTCTGTTTTGGTTTATATACTTATGTTGTCAATGTTTATGAACTTCCAGGTTCATGCATCTACTGTGATCAGTTTACTGCAGTCTGACATGAAAACAGCTTTGAAATCTGTATTTCCGCATTTGGAAGGGCCACTTTCTGTGACTGATTGGTGCAAAGGACGCAATCAATCAGTTGACACTGGAAGTATACTTGATGGGGTTTCTGCTGAGTCTGGCATTAGTGAATGTAGGGATTCCTCAGAACCACTGAGCCCATCCCTGTCATCTATTGGTGGATCATCCAGTATTAAGGGTAAGAGTTTTCTTTTATGAGTGCTGGAAGTTTTTTCTTTTCATCATGCTGATAGAGTTTGATTGTATGTGCAGTTTCCAACATGATTGATGGTGCTAAGGTGGAGGAGAATTCTCAAAGGAGATCTGGCCAAGATATGTGCAGTTCAGAGTCAGAGCAGCAGCCTTGTCCACGGCTAAAGCCTACCATCATTGCTCTTCCATTTCCTTCATTACTTGTAGGGTATGTGCATAGTTTATCATTTATGTTTGAAGAAAACAATGTTTGGTATGAGAACTCGTAAGTTTGGAATGTAGTTAACCACTCATGCAAATTTGTCCAATAGGTATCAAGACGATTGGCTGAAGACGTCAGCAAACTGCCTACAGCACTGGGAAAAGGCTCCTCTCGAACCCTATGGTCTTACAAAACCTGTAAGTTTATAATATCCAATTGCTACTGTAATGAGTGCAACCTTGCTGAGTTTCATATATCCTCATTTATCTTAAAGGTAAAGAGTTGAAGAACCATGCTTTTCTGTCATTAACAATCTCTCCCTCCCAGAAGTTTATCTACGAGCTTATTCTTTCATGAGATATGGTTCATGTGTGTTATTAGAACTTGTGTTCAAGTGGTATATATTTTGATCCTTGTTACTCATTGTTCTAATTGAAACTTCATATTAGGTAGGCATGCTTGTGAAATATCCATGCTTCTTTGAGGGGGCATGTTAGAGTTATAATAAAAGCTATTCATGGTCCTACATCTAACCATCTAAAAGATTAAGCAATTTGGTGTCATTCATTACCTCTCCCAGAAGTTTAAGCTATTATGTATAGGCTAATAAAGGTTTTATATCTATCAAACCCATTATGGAAGACTTTTAGCTTGAGGCTCGCATGAACTTGATCATTATATTTTCTTAATAAGAAGCATTGGGACACCATGAATTGAACTCTCGGCCACTTTATTATAGAGGGTCAGATATGTTATTAGACATCTATTCTGTCCAAAATCCTTACACTGTTAAACGAAGGTTGATTAATATTTATATATAAAAAATATCTGTTAATCCCATTAATCCCATATTATCATTATATTGATTGTTGGTTGCAGCTTACCTATCATGTTGTATGTCCTGACATTGATCCACTTACCTCTGCTGCTGCTGATTTTTTCCAACAACTAGGAACAGGTGAGCAATATGCTTCTAGTTGAGACTGTTTGATAATCACTACTGAGCGCATGCTTGAAACAAATAATTCTTTATGGTCTAGCAATTGCATTTGTATTTATGGCCTATTACATATTTCGAAATATGCAAGAGGCTACTAGGATTATGATAAAGACATTGGTTTGTATTCGATACTTAAAGTCCCACATCAAGTAGTTTGGGATGCTTGGCGATGTATGAAAGGAAGTGCTTCTCCTATGTTAATAGCTAGCTTATAAGAACCGAGGAAATCGGGTGACCATACCCTTAAAAGCTTGCTATTAATAGGGACAAAATAGAACACCAAGCGTACGATACTACACAATAAGGGACTTTGGGCTTCCCATACTGTGTCTCGGGATAGAATCCTCTTTCTTGAATGGAAATAGCAAGTGGTACGTGAGGTACTTAGAGAAGTCTATGTTTCTGAACATCAATGAGTCTTACTAATTGAATGTAACAGTAGTGCTATGCTGTGTTAGTAGAATGCTTTAAGATTTCCATGCTCTATGATTGCTGAGTTAAGTTTCATCTAATTTTGTCCATTCACTATTACCGTTGAATTGTTTATCAATCTTATTTTTTATATTCTCTTTCAGTGTATGAGACATGCAAGCTAGGTACTCATTCACCTCAAGGCTTGGGGAATCAGATGGAGATAGAGTCGGGGAAGTTGTCATCTTGCGGTTTTGTTTTACTAGATTGCCCCCAATCTATGAAGATTGAGAGCAGCAATGCATCTCTTGTTGGTTCAATAAGTGATTACTTTTTATCTTTATCTAATGGTTGGGACCTGACAAGCTATCTCAAATCTCTTTCAAAGGCACTTAGAGCTTTGAAACTTGGTTCTTGCTTCTCCTCAAACCCCAGTGAAGGAAGTAACAGTTCATGTATGGTGAGTGGCTAGTTTGGCTTGATTATGTAGATTCAATGGTTATTATATGTCCCTTGGCGCTAAGTATATCAAACATCAAACTTTTTGGCAAGGTCTTAATTGCCAAATTGTTGATTGGTTGTATTGTTTAAGTTACTGATACCATTATACGATTCATATAAGAAAATAACTTTCTCATAGTATATTTTTTTCTCCATTCTGCCTCTCAGTAGATATTTCTATGTCTCTAGATGTGTTCAATCTCATCTATTTTTATTTGTGTTATATTTAGGTAATCTATGTGGTGTGCCCTTTTCCTGATCCTTCTGCAGTCTTGCAAACTGTAATTGAATCTTCTGTTGCCATCGGTTCAGTTATCCAACAATCAGACAGAGATAGAAGATCATTGTTGCATAGTCAAGTTTCGAAGGCATTAAATGTCTCGGCAACTGTTGATGAAACTTCGGCTTCTAACATTCTTGTGCTTTCTGGATTTAGTATTCCCAAATTGGTCTTACAGATAGTTACAGTTGATGCTATCTTCAGAGTCACAAGTCCATCAGTTAGTGAGCTTGTCATTTTGAAAGAGACCGCTTTTACTGTATACAGCAAGGCTCGTCGAATTTCAAGGGGAGTTTCTAGTGATTTTTCTCAATCAGCATTTTCGAGTAGATCTCACTCTGTCTTAACTCAAATGCCTTCTCCTATCTCTGGCATGTGGAAAGACTGTGTTGGTCCTCGAATGGCAGGACATTCTATCCCAAGAGAGGGTGACATTGATGCTAGCTTGAGGACTGGTACATGGGATAATTCCTGGCAACCAACTAGGACTGGGGGGTTGAGCTGTGACCCAAGTAGATCTGGAGACAATTTTCTTCAAGATGAGACTCGTTATATGTTTGAACCCCTTTTTATTCTTGCAGAACCAGGTTCTGTGGAACATGGTGTTTCTGCTGTTGGTAGCCCCAATTCAGATTCTTCAAAAACAATGGCAGATGATGGTAGTGGCAATTATATGCAAAATACAAGTACTACAGGAAGTGCAGATTCTGCTTCAAGCATTGATGGATCTGGATCTGATCAAAAGACCCTTCCTAGCCTACATTGTTGCTATGGATGGACAGAAGACTGGCGTTGGCTTGTATGCATATGGACAGATTCAAGGGGAGAATTGCTTGACAGCAACATTTTCCCCTTCGGTGGGATTAGTGGTAGGCAAGACACCAAGGGTTTGCAGTGTCTGTTTGTTCAAGTTCTTCAGCAAGGTTGTCTGATACTTCAATCTTGTGATACTGGCCTTGCAAAGCCTCGAGATTTTGTCATAGCTCGCATTGGAGGTTTCTTTGAGCTTGAGTACCTAGGTAAGATTCTTATCTCTTCGTCTGCCATTTTTGGTAGTGCATATATAGATTTTAGGCCTTATGAGCCAATGTCAAAAGAGTACAAGGTTTCTTGAAGGAATTATAAAGATACATGGATGTACTTGACTTCTAAAATTAGCTTGTGTGTTTTCTAAATGGACACAGCCGACCCCACTTAGTGGGACAAGGCTTTGTTGTTGTTGTTTTGTTTTCTAAATGGACACAAGGAACAGCCTAGCATTTTGTATTCTTTAATATTACTTTATAATTGATTATTGGGGAATTGACAGGCCATAGGTCTTGCTATGAATAAAATTTTTTACCATAATTTGTGGCTGTATGTGACAAGCATGTGTTGTTAATATTATGAACCACATCAAGAGGTTTAAGCTGTCAGGTAGTGGAATGTGAGTGATTTTATATCAACACCCTCACGCAAGAAGCCATTGGGCTTGAAGTGTGAACAATGCATAGGACCATCCACCTCTTTATTTTCTTAGATTTCAAAATTTATTAAGGAGATTGGGGCAACATTTAATAAATTATGAACCATTTGGACATATGCTGTCATATATCTTCTCTCCTAAATGGTTAAGCTGTTGGTATAGAAACATGAATGATTTTACATCCAACAGCAAGCATACATTTGCATACAATCATAAATTGAAAATTGTAGTCATAATTCCAACTATATGAGACTATATGAGATAGAGTGGTCAATTGATGCTAAATATTGCTGATTGGAGTTGTTCACTTCTTCATATGACTAGCTTTATTTATGCATTGTTATTTTGTTATTTTTTCAGAGTGGCAGAAAGCGATTTATTCAGTTGGTGGATCTGAGATGAAGAAATGGCCCATGCAACTGCGGAAATCTATGTCTGATGGGTTGTCTGCAACTAGTAATGGTTCTTCTTTGCAACAACCAGAGATGAGTATGATCCCAGAAAGAGCTCTTCCATCCTCACCTAGCCCTTTGTACAGCCCTCATGCCAAACCCACTGGTTTTATGAAAGGCAGTTTGGGGCAACCTGCAGCAAGAAAGCAGCTTATGGCTGGACATATGGTTGACAATTCTAGGGGTTTGCTTCATTGGGCACAGAGCATCAGTTTTGTATCTGTTTCTATGGACCATACATTACAACTTGTTCTCCCTGCTGATTCATCTCCTGGTTAGTTATCTTTACTACTGTAGCTTTCATTTCTGTATTTTCTCGTTTCACTAAATTATGAGGGGCAAATTCAGAGTCTAATCCAGGTCTGTTTTGCATTGCCCAAGATCTGTTTTCTTATGGAACAACTTGTTTAGCATCTTTGGTGAATGTTGGGGGGTGTCTGGAGCCCTAGACCAATTATTTTTTATTAGGCTTGTTGGGTTTGGTAGTAGAAAAAAGGCAAAATTTTTGTGGCAATGTGCAGTTTTTGCCATTTCTGTATGCAGTTTTTGTCGCGAAAACCAACAAGACTTTATTTAATGCTTGGCACCATTTGCTTGAAAAATCCGATGGCTTGTAGCCAACCTTTGACCTAATTTATATCAATGACTATTTTCCAATAGCTGCACCCAGACTCCGAAATCCACCATCCTTTAAAGACTGGGTTATATAATTGCATTATACTGATGGTGATTATTATAATGATGAACTTCATTATTCTTAGCTTAGGCTTCCTCAATATTGTTATAGATGTGCCTTAATAGCAGAAGGGACTGAGCTGTTACCAAGGAAATCAAACTGGGTCCCGAATTTCAAAATTTTTGGGTTCTAATTCATATTTATGTTGTTTATTTTTTATTTTTAAGCAAATTTCATCTTAGTATAGTTAGTAATTGAGTGAGTGAGCTGCTTGGGTCGAGTCACTACATAACTTCTGCTCATAACGAAATCCAAGTTATCCAATAGCCTAACCAACTATGCCATGTGGATAGTGAGCTGGAACAGCTCATTCACTCAATTACCCTAAGGTCCTCTAGAAAAAGAAGTGAAAACAGGAAACAGAATTTTATTGCTTCTGTTTTTTTATTTTTGCCATAAAATCCTGAAAATAAATACTGAACAAAAAACAGAAAGTGAAAATGTAAACCAAACAGACCTAAGGTGGCAATATGTAATAAGATTTGCCTCCTTTTTCTTCTTGTTCTT
>NC_029785.2:12058357-12068334 GCF_000816755.2 Arachis ipaensis
CAACTAAAAGATGTGTGTGATGTTTATTTTAGGTTATATAGAAGGTTTCACGCCAGTGAAGTCTCTTGGCTCAGCATCTTCTGCGTACATTCTGATTCCTTCTCCCAGTATGCGGTTCCTCCCTCCGACAACTCTTCAACTACCGACGTGTCTCACTGCAGAATCTCCACCATTAGCTCATCTGCTTCACAGCAAAGGATCTGCTCTTCCACTCTCCACCGGGTTTGTCGTTTCAAAAGCAGTACCTTCCATGAGGAAGGACTATAGAAGCAACCTGAAAGAAGAGTGGCCTTCAGTACTTTCAGTGAGCCTCATTGATTACTATGGAGGTACTAATATCCCCCAAGAGAAGATTCTCCGAGGAATTAACAAGCAAGGTGGCAGGATTCCAAGTTGGGAAGCGAAAGATTTCGAAATTGAGACCCACTTGGTTTTGGAGTCTCTTGCAGCCGAGCTTCATGCCTTGTCGTGGATGACTGTGAGCCCCACATACTTGGAACGACGAACGGCACTTCCATTCCACTGTGACATGGTTCTAAGATTAAGAAGACTTCTACACTTTGCTGATAAAGAGCTATCTAAACAATCAGAGAAATCCTAACTACAGGTTATATATCAAAAGAATCCCTTGGCTCACTGGTTTGAGAAGAAAGAGCGCCAAGCTGGGTGAGTAGACTGTATCATAATATATTCACTGTGATTTTATGTAAAGTTGTGTAAAGCCTGCTAATGTTTTCAAATTTCAAGGAAGAAATAGATTTAGCAAATTTAGGTGAGAGTGAAGATTGTTCAGAATGTACATGAGCTTTTTTAACCCAGATAAGATTAGCTTGATTCATAGAAGCTGTTGATTGTAGCATAGTCATAGTTCTCTCCTCGAGTGTAGGGTTGCTGGAATTAGATTACCTTTTGTAACTATTTTATTTTATTTTTGGTTAGACAATAATGTAGCGATGACGGTTTCATGGTTAATTTTGATTTCCTGGTTGATTAATTTTTGGGCTAACTATGTGACGAAGCCATCTTCTATTTCTCGTTTTTAACGTAGCTTGCCTGTAATTCAATTTCTTCGAAATATCTCTGGATTTTCTCAGCGGGTCGAATTTATTTTGGTATTACAAAAATATGAATAAAACCAGAAAAAGAAAATATTATCCATGATGTAGAATATCTGAATATGTAGTATTTCCATAGGACGAACAACTCCAAAGTGTACTTTTAGTTAGATTTATCTTTTATGTTATGGTAACAACTTTTAGTTAGAGTTGTAAACAATTCATCAACTTAAAATACATTTTGCTGTAAAAATTTATATTTGAATTCAATTAGCTTTTCATCCAAAATATTTTTATTTAGTATTGTTTGAGTTATTCAAGATACATTTTCATATTCTTAGTCATTATTAATTTTGCCAAAGAATATATAGTATAACACATTGCATAGATGAATTAAAAGTCATTGTATTTGTTTTGCATAGTGAAATTTAATCATTTTTCCTTTAAAGAGGAACTTTTTTCGAAGAATTATTTTCATATTATCTATGTGCAAATGATTAATTGCAGCACTTATTCAAGAAAAAGTACTCCTCTTTTAGAAAAATAATTAGCTTATCTATCTATCGTCAATTGTAGCAATTGGTGAAGAAACGATTTCATGTTTTGTGAATTATTAGTCAAGGTTAATAATTTTTTCTATAAAAAACTTTTTAGCTAAAATCTCTATGTCCAAATTTGTAATGGGAATATTTCTAGAAAGAAATTCTAATTTGAGAAAATGATTAGCTTGACTACTGTAAACAATGACCATTGGCTAATAAATGATCTCACATTTTGTTATTTATGAGATCTATATGTGGATAAATGACAGACATTGAATAGTTAGCAAATATAAAACTACCTTCATTCAAATATCTTCGATAGCAACAGTGAAATTTAATCATTTTGTCCTTATAGAAACTTTTTTGTAATATGAATGTACAAATTCATAGTTTGGCTATTGCAATGGATGACAATTGACTAACAAAGAATATCAAATTTTGAGAATTATGAAAATCTATATATGACTAGGTGATAAATATATTGAATAGTTGACATATATAAAATTATTTTTTTTTGAAGTGATTTGATTGTAATAGAAGTATAATCATTTTTTGAAAAAATGTTTTCGTAATATAAATGTTCACATTCTTAATTGCAACACCTTTTCAAAAAAAAAGTTCGTCTTGTTACGATAAGAATGAAATGGATGACCATAGACGACTCATCTTTTTCATACTGAAATGCTATGTTACCAATGTCCTTTCATTTAATGATAATGGTAAATAGAGGTTAAACCTCAGTGAATAACACACAAGCAATAAAACAATTTTTTCTCTTTTTTTTAGTTACAAATATTCTTCTCTCTCTTATTTCTGTGTGGTTTTAAACTATAATAATTATAATATTAATATAAATATATAAATTACTTATATTATAGTGAGATAAGAGCATATTTATATTTTTCTATTTATATTTATCTTCCTTATTTATTTTATAACACGTTATCAACATGAGACTCTGATCAAATTTTTAGGAAGACTCAAGTAACAAATTTTTATTATATCGAAACTCTCTCATCTTGAATTCAATGTTCTTGATATATCTGGAAATAATTATTTATCATGGATACTGCATACTGAAATCCATCTTGATTCAATGGATCTTGGAGATACCATTAAGGCTGAAAATAATGCATCCCAGAAGGATAAAGTCAAAGCCATGATTTTTCTTCGTCGTCATCTTGACGAAGGATTGAAAAATGAATATCTCACATCAAAAGATCCTGCAGATCTTTGGAAACACCTTGAAGAAAGGTATAATAAAAAAAAAACGGTGATACTTTCTCAAGTCCGATATAAATAGACGCACTTGCGTCTGCAGGATTTTAAATCCATAAATGAATATAATTCTGCAATGTTTCGAATCAACTCACGAATGAAATTATGTGGAGAAAAGATAACTGACAATGATATGTTAGAAAAAACTTTCTCGACCTTCCATGCCTCGAATGTGCTCCTGCAGTAGCAGTATCGAGAAAAAGGATTTAAAAAATATTCTAAGTTAATTTCTTGCCTTCTTGTTGCTGAACACAACAATGAGTTGCTCTTAAAAAATCATGAAGCGTGCCCAGCTAGCGCCACTCCATTTCCTGAAGTAAATGCGGCAAATTACCCCAGAAGAGGTAAATGGGAAGGTTTTAATAACAAGAAAAATTATGGAAGGAAAATGATGGAATAGTTTAATATGTGGGATTGTTAAGTATCCATGTAAATAAATAATGTAAAGAACTTATTATTAAGTTTTATTTTCTATGATGTATAATGTTCTTGAATTTTGAAATCATTAAATGTGTCAAGTTTTAAAATAAAATTTTAGTATATGCCATTATGTACAGTGTTTCTTAGAAAAATAATTCCAATCAAGTATTCAATTTAACTGTGCATACTACTCATTTTATTATTATTTGTCTTTGAAGAAAATGACAAGGATATATAATGAAAATGTATGCCTTGCGGATAGTACAAGTTCGCACACCATTCTTAAAAGTGATATATATTTTGCCCATCTTGTGCCAAAAGAAGAATATGTTAATACTATTATTGGCTCAGGCAATGTGATTGAAGGCTCCGGAAGAGCTATAATTTTGTTTCCCAAAGGAACAAAATTCATAATAAATAATGCACTATTGTCTACCAAGTCTCTAAGAAACTTGTTGAGGTTTAAAGATATTCGCCGAAATGGATATCATATTGAGACTCTGAATGAGAAAAATCATGAGTACTTATGTATCACAACTCATGATTCAAATAAAAAGGTTATATTAGAAAAGTTACCCTCACTTTCATCTGGGTTATATTATACCAAGATTAGTGCAATTCAATCACATGCCACTGTAAACCAGAAGTTTACTAGCCCAAATGAATTCATAACTTGGCACGACCGATTGGGTCATCCGGGAACAACTATGATGAGGAGAATTATTGAAAACTCTCATGGACATTTACTAAAGAACCAGAAGATTCTTAAATCTAGTGAATTTTGTTGTGCTTCATGTTCTCAGAGAAAGTTAATTTTAAGGCCATCACCAGTAAAGATTAGATTTGAGTCCCCTGAATTCTTAGAAAGGATTCAAGGCGATATATGTGGACCTATTCATCCACCATGTGGATCTTTTAGATATTTTATGGTCCTAATAGACACATCTTCGAGATGGTCACATGTGTGCTTATTGTCTTCTCGCAACCTGGCGTTTGCGAGATTACTGGCTCAAATTATTCGATTAAAAGCACAGTTTCCAAAAAATCCAATCAAAGCAATTCATCTTGATAATGCTGGTGAATTTACTTCCCAGGCATTTGATGCTTATTGTATGGCTAATGGAATAAGTGTTAAACATCCCGTAACTCATGTTCACACACAAAATGGGTTAGCAGAATCATTTATTAAACGTCTCCAATTAATTGCTAGACCCTTACTTATGAGAATAAATCTCCCAACCTCGGTTTGGGGCATGCTATTTTACATGCCGCAGCACTTATTCGTTTGAGGCCAACGAGTTACCATAAGTTCTCTCCTATGCAATTAGCTTTTGACTAGCAGCTAAATGTTTCCCATTTAAGAATATTTGGGTGTGCGATATATGTTTCCATTGCACCACTTAATCGCACCAAAATGGGACCCCAAAGAAAATTGGAGACATATGTTGGATATGATTCTCCCTATATAGTGACGTATCTTGAGATACAAATTAGAGATGTATTTAAATCCCAGTTTGCGGATTGTCATTTTGATGAATCAAAATTTCTAACATTAGGGGGGAGAGAATAAGCTTCCTGAAAAGAAACTTAATTGGAATGCATCATCCTTGATGCATTTAGATCCTCGATCAGGGCAATGTGAACTAGAAGTTCAAAAGATTATACATTTGCAAAGAATAGCAAATGAATTGCCTGATGCATTTTTCGATACAAAGAGGATAACCAAGTCGTATATACCAGCGGAAAATGTCCCAATTCGAATTGAGGTCCTAGTTGGACAAATTGCCACAGAAGCAAATACACGCCAGAAGCGTGGCAGGCCTGTCGGTTCCAAAGACAAAAATTCTCGAAAGAGAAAAGAGGTAAATACTATTCCTGTTGAAAAAGACATAGCAAAGACACCTGCAGTTGTCCAAAATTATATGATTTTAACGCCAGAAGACGTTCAGGTACCTGAAAATTGTGAAAATGACGAGATCTCGATAAATTATGTCTTTACAGGAGAAAAATGGGACCGAAATAAGACAATTGTCAATGAAATATTTGCATATAATGTGGCATTAAATATCATGCATGAAAATAAGGATCTTGAGGCAAGATCAGTCGAAGAATATCGACAAAGGAATGATTAGCCAAAATAGGAAGAAGTCATGAAGGCTGAATTAGACTCACTTGCAAAACGTGAAGTCTTTGGACCTGTAGTCCGTACACCAGAAGATGTAAAATTTGTTGGATACAGGTGGGTATTTGTGAGAAAACGAAATGAGAAAAATGAAGTTGTGCACTACAAAGCCCGACTTGTGGCACAAGATTTTTCATAAAGGCTCGGTATAGATTATGAAGAAACGTATTCCCCCGTAGTGGATGCAATAACATTGTGTTATTTGGTAAGTTTATCTCCATATCATAAACTGCATATGTATTTAATGGATGTAGTAACAGCCTACTTATACGGCTCATTAGATCGTGATATCTATATGAAAGTCCCTGAAGGACTAAAGATATCTAAACCATCCAATGAATATTCGCAAGGGTTATACTCAGTCAAATTGCAAAGATCTTTATATGGTCTGAAGCAATCTGGACGAATGTGGTATAATCGTCTTACTGAGTATCTGGCCAAAAATGGATTTAAGAATGATGATATTTGTCCATGTGTTTTCATAAAGAAATTTGCATCTGGATTCATTATAATTGCTGTGTACGTTGATGATTTAAATATCATTGGGACTCCTGAAGAGATTCCAACAATTATAAAAACTCTAAAAGAAGAGTTTGAGATGAAAGATCTTAGAAAGACTAAATTTTGTTTCGGCCTGTAGATCGAACATAAAAAAAAATAGGATCTTTATTCATTAAACAACATATACAGAAAAGATCTTGAAGAGATTTTATATGGATAAGTCACATCCATTAAGTACCCCAATGATGTGGAAAAGGATCAATTCCGTCCTAAAGAAGAAAATGAAGATATCCTTAGTCCTGAAGTACCATATCTTAGTGCCATTGGAGCGCTAATGTATATTGCTAATAATACGCGACCTGACATATCATTTGCGGTGAATTTACTAGCAAGGTATAGTTTCTCTCCAAGCAGAAGACATTGGAGTGGAATCAAGCAAATCTTTCGATATCTTCATAGAACGATTGATATGGGATTGTTTTATCCCTATGGATCCAAGTCACAGTTAGTTAGTTATGCAGATGTTGGATACTTGTCTGATCCACATAAAGGGAGATCTCAAACAGGATACCTATTCACATATGGTGGTACAGCTATATCATGGAGGTCCATGAAACAGACAATAGCAGCAACCTCCTCTAATCATGCTGAAATACTAGCGATACATGAAGCTAGTCGCGAGTGTTTTTGGCTGAGGTGTTTGATCCAATATATTCTGTCATCATGTGGACTGATTAATCAGAAGATAGCTCCAATTGTTCTGTTTGAAGATAATACAGCATGTATTGCTCAACTTAAAGGCAGATACATCAAAGGTGATAGAACAAATCATATTTCTCCCAAATTCTTCTTCACTCATGATCTTCAAAATCAAGGGACAATTGATGTCCAACAGATCCGCTCAAGTGACAATCTGGCAGATTTATTTATAAAGTCACTCCCAAAATCCTACTTTGAAAGATTGGCACATGAGATTGGGATGCGCCGATTTCGAGACATTAAATGATGTCGACAAGTGGGGGAGACTGTACTCTTTTTTCCTTGGTCAGGTTTTTTTTTTCTATTGGGTTTTTCTTGACAAGGTTTTTAATGAGGCAGTCCCCCATCATAAAGAATTTTGTACTCTTTTTCCTTCACTAAAGTTTTTCCCATTGGGTGTAAGGTTTTAATGAGGCATAATTCTAAATAGTCATCCAAGGGAAAGTGTTACGATAAGAATGAAGTGGATGAACATGTGCGGCTCATCTTTTCTATACGGAAATGCTACGTTATCAATGTCCTTTCATTTAATGATAGTGGAAAAAAAAAAGCTTTTTTGCATGTATAAATAGAGGTTGAACCTCAATGAATAACACACAAGTAATAAAACAATTCTTTCTCTTTTCTTACTTACAAATATTCCTTTTTCTCTCTTTCTTATCTATGTGTAATTTTAAATTATACTAATTATAATATTAATATAAATATATAAATTATTTATATTATAGTGAAATAAGAATATATTTATATTTTTTATTTATATTTATCTTTTTTATTTATTTTACAACACTTCTCTTTTAGACTTTTATTAAAGTGATTAGTTTAGTTGTTGCAAACGAAGATAATTAACAAAGAATATCACATTTAGTAAACTATAAAAACTTATATAAGAAGGAGACCAATATATTTAACAGTTGGTAAATACAAATATTTTTCGTTTCTATATCATCGATTGCGATGGTAAATCTTAGTCATTTTTCTTTAGAGAAAAGCTTTTTCTTGAAGAAATGCTTTTGTAATATTAATGTTTATGTTTTTAATTGTAACACAGTAACACTTATTCAAGAGGAAGTTCTCTTTCAAAAAAGTGATTAGCTTGACTATCACAAACGAACACAATTAGTAAAGAATATTACATTTAGCAAACTATGAGAATCCATATATAAATAGGTGTATATATATAATAGTTATTAAATGTGAAATTATTTCTTTTTTATACGTCTTCAATAGTTAGGAGTGTTCATGGATTGGATTTAATTTGTATATTTGTGGTGTTTATCCAAATTTGATCTGCACACTAATAGAATTAGATTGCGAATTTTGTGTAGGTATTCGCATATCCGCATATCCGCAAAAATAAAGAAATAAATAAGTAAATATTCTTTCTTAAAAAAATACTTTTGTAATATTAATGTCCACGTTTTTAATTCCAACATTTGTTAAAAAAAAAATTCTTTTGGAAAATTGATTAGCTTGATTGTCACATTCAGTGAACTATGAGAATCTATATATAGATGCCTATATATCCAACCGTTGCCAAATATGAAATTATTTTTGGTTTAATTACTATGTTATTGTTGATAATTTTACAAAATTTTTAATTAGATTTTTATATTTTTTTTTTTAATTGAGTCATTGTACCAAAAATTTTTTTAATTGAGTCTCTAAAATTTTTTTCTTTTTATTTAGGTCCTTGCACACTAAATTTTTTTAATTAAATCCCTATACAATTAAACTAATTATTGTCAAGGGAGACTTAATTAAAAAAAATTGGTGCAAAGACTCAATTAAAAAAAAAATTTAAAAACTTAATTAAAAATTTTGCAAAACTATAGAAACTAATAAAGTAATTAAACCTTCTATATATCCTACATGCCCGCTTTTCATTATAACTATACCTTGATTAAGGCATCATATCCTTTGATATTTTAAGAGTCTTGCTAAAACTTATTTCAATAATAAAAAATATTTAAGAGACAATAAAAAATTAATACAATACAGTTTAAAGTTATTTTATTTTCGTATTTTTTATTTTATTTTGTATTTAATTTTTTAAACACTGTTTAAATAATTAAATAATATTAGTTATAAAAAATATATAATTATAAATATTAAATTAAATAAAATAATTTTACGTTATTATCTTTCTAGAATTACTATTAATAAGTTTCTTACGCCTAGTTGTACATGAAAAAAATAATTAAATGTTATTCTCACATGTTGATTGACTTCAATACAGAGTAGCAATGGCGGTTTCCCTGCTTGGGAGCCTCAAAGAAAATGTTTAGAGGTAACAACATTTAATTTGGAGGCAAGATTAATTATGGACTTTGTTTTAATTAGTAACACCATTTTAATTAAGAGGAGTGCTACACGTACAAGTCATTTGATTTACAAGTCATCGTACAAGTTGGGATAAACTTAACAAAAAACACGCTGACTCATATGACCCATATACGATTTCCATGGCGTGCTCCTCTTTCTCCTTCTCCTCTTCCTTCTTCTTCTCCTTCTCCTTCTCCTTCTTCTTCTCCTCTTCCTTCTTCTTCTCCTTCTTCTTCTTCCATGAAAACAAATTTCTTGTCAAATTTGATTTCCTTTGTGCGTTCTCTCTTTGTCTTTTCATTCGTTGTTTTATCTGTGTTTATCACTGGTATTCTTGCTTCGTTTTTTTTTTTTCGATTTTCATGGTTTCTGAAATCAAGTTTTGAAATCGTTTTGAAGATAATGGAACTTCAGAAATACACCCAAACGATTATAGAAATACACCCGAACAATTACATAAATACACCCAAAGAATTACAGAAATACACCCAAACGGTTACACGAATTCACCCAAACGATTATAAAAATACACCCAAATGATTACAGAAATACACCCAACGGATTACGAAAACCTCCTCATCTTCTGCTGCTTCTTCTTCTTCAAAAACGATTTCAGAGTTTGATGTCAAAAAATAATGGACATCGAGAATAACGAAGAAAGAAAACAGAAAAGAAGAAGAAGAAGAAAAAGAAGAAGAAGAAGAAGAGGCATGGAGAAAAAAAAAGAAGAAGAAATAAAAGACTTGTATGACTTGTATGTGAAAAGACTTGTATGTGGAGAATTTCTCTTTAATTATTGCAAAAATTCAATCTAACAGAATTTTTTAAAAGCGTTATCGTTGAAATGGAGTAAGATTTACATAAAAAATTAAATATATTTATGTATGACACATTAAATTTGTTAGATATATAATC
>NC_029785.2:12068399-12084466 GCF_000816755.2 Arachis ipaensis
TATTTCAAACACAAAAATAATTTGCAGAAAAGAATATATTAGATATATAATTATTGATATATTTTTATTTGACATCTAATTAAATTTTTAGGACAAATAATTTCGTGACATTATAAGATCTTTTATATTATGAAATTAGTTCATCAATGCAATTAATAATTTGAGTTCCATGTTGTGAAATAGTTATGTAGAGTGCACATCATCGGCACTGCAGGGCTTGCTTATATTTAGAGAGCAATACCCAATGCATAGAAGACAAGAAATAGATCATTCTATTTCCAAGGCAATCCATTTCATTCAAAACTCTCAAAATTCAGATGGCTCATGGTATTGTATCTTTTTTTCTTTTTTTCCTGCTAATGACTTGGGATGCATTAGTCATTATCATTCTGATAAAAAACATGGCACGCCAAAAGTAACAAAATGATTTCTTATGCTATCTCATTTGTAAGGATTGGATGTAATGTATTAGAACTAATGAAATTCTTGTTTTAAATTTAAATTGTTTATTAAGGGTCCTTTGGGAAGGTTTAAATATTATTTTTTTGAGCTTTTAGCTTATAAAAAATAATAGTGATCCGACCGTTATAAATACTAAGTTATAACTCGGCATCACAACTCATAAGTCGGCTAAATAAATGCATAGTTCGGTGTTACGCGTTATCAACCGAATACAACGGCTTGCGTACTAAGATTAAAACGTCTGAACAGATATCATCACCTATTAAGCCTTATTATTATTCTTCAATTCAGACGATGAAACAAAAGTATAACCGACTTGTTTTACTCCGCCTATAAAGGTATAATATCTTTTCTTTAATTGGACACATTAAATTCTCAATACTGACTTAAACTTTGGAGTGCCTTTGCAGGTACATTCCTCCCTTGTTCCTTACTCACGTTCTGTGCAATTGGACATCTCCTCGGAGAAAAGCTCGGACTTCCACGAAGCTCATAGGTCGGCACCAAAGATAACAACTCGGCGTCGACTCCCAGGGACCGAGCTCTCCCTTCAGGTATCCATACAAGAACAATTGGCGCCCACCGTGGGGCCGAGAATATAATCCCTTCCATATATCATCGGCCTCGAGGTTCTCGCCCGAAGTCATGGCTGAACAGCTTCCACCCATGCCATCCGAATTCCTTCAGATGGTGACCGAGTTACGGCAAGCCGACCAGCGCATGGCCGAAGAGAACCAAAGAATGACAAATCAAATTGCCAACTTGAATAACACCCGAATCGAAAACAACAACGATCGGCAAGAACGGATAGAAGAAGCCGAGCATCAGTCAGGGCCGATACACGTCTCTGACACTGCTCGGCACGAAGAGGAGAAACCCGAGCTTAATCAAGAAGCTCGGCTAGACGATGAGGACGACAATAAAGAAGACTCCCCTGGGCCATTCATGGCCGAGGTGATGAATTTCGTATTACCCATGAGGTTCACTCTGCCGACCACCCTAACTCCATATGATAGGTTAGGTGATCCGAAGAAATATATCAAAAAGTTCACCTCCATAATGATAGTAAACGGTGCATCTTACTTAGACGGTCCTGCACTTGATTGGTTTTGTTCTTTGCCTGCAGGTTCTATTTCTCGCTTTCGAGACCTATCAAAGCCCTTTGAGGAACACTTTGCTGGATCGGCCATCTATCTACACGACTCCGATTACCTGAATACAATCAAGCAAGGCCAGCATGAAAGCCTCAAGGACTACATGACGCGCTTCACAAAGATAGCCATGAGAATACCCGACCTCCACCCCGAGGTGGAACTGCACGCAATAAAAGGCGGACTCCGACTAGGGAAATTCCAGGAAACCATTGCTGTAGCCAAGCCTAAGACTATGGCCGAGTTCCGTGAAAAGGCTAAAGGTCAAATAGACATCAAGGAACTCCGACAAGCTCGGAAAACAGAAAAATCACACTACCGAGACAACGACAAAACACAAGACAATAAGAAGAACTTCAAACCGACTTCGTGATATGAGTCCTACACTCAATTCAACACCAAGCGCAACGACATCATTAAGGAGATCTTGAATTCGAAATTGATCAAACCGCCAAGAAAAGCCGGCAGTTACCCAGATTCAAAAGGCACAGACAGATCAAAATACTGCCCTTTCCACCAAAAGCACGGACACACTACCAACGAGTGTGTCATCGCCAAAGACCTTCTGGAGCGATTAGCTCGGCAAGGTCACCTGGACAAGTACATCGGCTGCCACATACAATGACGAACAAACCCTGGTGAACAAAACTCGGCGACACAGCATGGTCGAGATAAAGACCGGCCGAACACCAGCCATCCTGACCGACCAAGACGTATTATTAACTGTATTTCTGGAGGTTTTGCAGGTGGAGGAAAAGAAAACGATCTTACCGAGCTATGCTTTCCATAGAATCCGATCAAACTCAACAACAGACACTTCCACAGTTTCCTCAGATAACATTCCAGACAGCCGACCACAACACCAATGTGGCAAATCTAGATGACCCAGTCGTAATCTCCCTGCAGCTCGGAGATCTCCTAGTCAAAACGGTGTTACTGGACCCAGTGAGCAGTGCCGACGTTCCCTTTTATTCCACATTCCAAAAAATGAAACTAAGCAGCAACATCCTCCAACCTTCCACTGGAGACCTGGTAGGTTTCTTAGGTGAGAGAGTCCCGGTTATGGGCTTTGTGTGGTTACAAACCACACTCGGTGAGTTTCCCCCGTCAAAAACTTCAGACATTCAATACTTAGTGGTTAACTGTTTTAGTCCTTACAATTTGATACTTGGCCGACCTTTCCTAAATAGGTTCGGTGCCATAGTCTCTACAATTCATCTATGTGTTAAGTTCCCTTTACAGGATAACACAATTGCAACAATTCATAGTGATGCCCGAGAGGCCAGGGAATGCTACAACAACAGTCTCAAAAGACCTAACCCAAACATAAAAGCCCATGTTCACAACATCGGCAGCAGGGACGAGCTCCCAGCTCTGGCCGACCTTGATCCACGACCAAAAAATCTACTTCACAGAAAGCTCGAACAAATTCACTTACGTCGGCTCACATTACCCTCAGAAGAGAAATCCTCATTCCGAGCATTTTTACAACAAAATGCCGACATGTTTGCTAGGACCCCAGCTGATATGCCAAGCATCGATCCATCCATCATATCCCACAAGCTGGCATTAGATCCATCCGTCCGACCTGTAGCACAGAAAAAGAGAAATCTCGGCCATGATCGCAAACAAGCTTCCCTGGAAGAAACCAAGAAGCTCATCAACGCCGGTTTCATCCAAGAAATCAGATTCACAACATGGCTGGCGAATGTCTTCATGGTGAAAAAACATAACGGTAAATGGCGCATGTGTGTTGATTTCACCGATCTCAACAAAGCATGCCCCAAAGATTCCTATCCTTTGCCCTCTATTGATTGCCTAGTTGATAATGCCTCTGATTATGAAAAACTTAGCTTTATGGATGCATATTCTGGCTATAACCAGATCCAAATGCATCCATCCGATCAAAATAAGGCAGCCTTTATTACTGAATATGGAAACTATTGTTATAAAGTCATGCCATTTGGGCTTAAGAATGCATGTGCAACATATCAACGTCTAATGGACAAAGTCTTCGCCAAGCAGATCGGCAGGAACATTGAGGTCTACGTTGACGATATGGTCGCCAATACAAAGATCGGCAACAATAACCTTGACGACCTCGCAGAAATCTTCGGTCAACTAAGAAAATACAACATGCGGTTAAATCCCAAGAAGTGTGCATTTGGCGTTCAGAGCGGCAAATTCTTCGGCTTCATGCTCACTAGCCGAGGTATCGAGGAAAATCCAGAAATATGCCGAGCTGTTTTAGACATGACAAGCCCACAAACCATCAAAGAAGTTCAACGGCTAACAGGGAGACTTGCTGCACTCTCTAGATTCTTACCTTGCCTGGCTTCTAAATCTTTACATTTTTTTCCAAACTTTAAAAAAGAAAAAAGCTTTCCAATGGACTGATGACTGCGAACAAGCATTCACAATTATTAAAGAAAATTTTTCAAAACCCCCAATTTTACAAACCCCCCTTTCAAAGGGAACCACTATTCTTATATTTATCTGTCACTAACTGGGCTGTAAGCTCCGCTCTTGTCGCAGAAAGGGAAAAGAAGCAGCTCCCGATCTATTTTACTAGCAAAACATTACAGAATGTAGAGCTTCAATATCCGAGCATTGAGAAGTTGGCCCTAGCCCTTGTTTTCTCGGCCAGAAGACTCCGACCATATTTTCAGAACCATGAAATCCATGTTCGGACAGATCATCATTTACGATAAGTCCTTCAGAAACCAGAGCTTGCTGGCCGACTAGTAAAATGGTCGGTTGAACTTTCAGAATTTGATATCAAGTACGAAGGCTAATCATCCATCAAGTCCCAATTCTTGGCCAACTTCATCGCCGAGTTCTCAGTACCAGACAAAACTGAAGACTACATCGAATGGTCTTTATACGTCGATGGGTCCTCCATCCCAAAAGGATGTAGAGCAGGTATCATACTTGATGATAGCCACGGCAACGTCATTGAACATTCCCTCTATTTTTCATTCAAAGCAAGCAACAATCAAAGTGAGTATGAAGCCCTAATTGCCGGTCTTAGACTCGCTGTTGACCTAAACATCACCGAACTTAAGGTATACTGCGACTCCTTACTCATCGTCCAGCAGGTAAACAACTTATACCAAGTAAAGGACCCTTTGATTTCTAAATACCTTGACATCGTACAATATTTACTTTCAAAATTTTCTAAATACGAAATACAGCACATATCGAGGGAGACTAATGGCCGAGCTGACATTCTGTCTAAACTCGCCAGTACTCAACCAAACGGGTCATCCCTTTATCAATCAACATTGCTCCAACCAAGCATTGAACTCACAAAAATCTTAAGTGTAACACAGGAAGCAAATTGGAGATCTCCATACATAGACTATCTTCGGACAGGAATCTTGCCAGGCGACGTCGAAAATGTCCGACACTTTCGCTGACAAGCCTTCTTTTTTACAATTTCTAACAATTGCCTATATAGACGAGGACTCTCTCGTCCGTTACTAAAATGTCTTTGCAGAACAGAAGCCGAACTTGCACTTGCCGAGGCACATGAAGGGATCTGTGGTACACACCTCGGAGCCTGAAGCCTGTCTTCAAAAATCCTCAGAGCTGGATTATACTGGCCGACACTAAGACAAGATTGCCAAACAAAAGTCAAAAGTTGTAACAACTGCCAGAAACACAGTCCGATCACACATCTCCCGGCCAAACTCCTACACTATTCCGAGGTAAGTTGGCCGTTCAACCAATGGGGCATAGATATCCTCGGCTCTTTTCCAACAGCAGCAGGGCAGGTAAAAGTCCTGGTTGTCGGAATTGACTATTTTTCCAAATGGATAGAGGCACAGCCTCTAGCCAAGATTACATCACAACAAATGCTTTCTTTTGTCTGGAAATATATTATTTGTCGATTCAGCATTCCTCGGCACATTATCACAGATAATGGTTGCTAGTTTGCCGATAAAAAAATCACATCCTTCTTGCAGGACTTGAAAATCAAACAACACTTTTCATCAGTAGAACACTCACAAAAAATAGGTTAACTGAAACTGCAAATAAAGTCATACTACATGCTCTAAGAAAGAAACTGGATGATGCAAAAGGCCTCTGGGCCGAGCTTATCCTAGAGATCATATGGGGATACAACACCATAATCCACTCAACCACAAAGGAAACACCCTTCTGGCTAGTCTATGGTTCAGACGCAATGATACCTGTGGAGATCTCCCAGTACTCACTGCGCACTGAAATGGCCGACCATACTACAAAAGAAACAGCTCGGCAATCCGAACTCGACCTCCTGGAAGAAGTCAGATCGTCCATAGCAATCAAACAATTGGCTATGCAACAACTCATAGCTCGAAGATATAACAAAAGACTTCACTCAAGGTCTTTCCAAGTAAACGACCTTGTGCTCAGAAAAATAGAACAAGCTAGAAGACCCTCAACACATGGTAAACTAGCAGCAAACTGGGAAGGTCCTTTCCGAGTTATTGAGGTACTCGGGCACGGTGCCTACAAACTTCAAACCTTAGATGGTAACACTCTCCCAAATACTTGGAATGTGTCCTCTTTAAAGTTATATTACAGTTAAAACCAGGGACAGGCTAGTACTCTTTTTCCTACTACCAAGATTTTTCCCACAATGGGTTTTGCTTGGAGAGGTTTTAACGAGGCTAGCCTACTTAGGCCTTTGGAATCAAAGGTTTTACCATAAATAAACTCCTTATCCAATCAATACTTTTTGCATTTCATACTTCTCAATTATTTGTCAAAAATTTATACCACCGATCTATACTCCGAATCCGACCATTCGGAAACAATCATTCAATCAGCTAACCGATCTTAATCGAAATCCGACCATTCGGAAACAAATCATTCAATCAACTAATCAATCTTAATCGGAAACCGATCATTCCAAAGCTATCAGTCAAACAAATAACCGATCTATCTCGGAATCCGATCATTCAGAATTTATCAATCAAACAAATAACCGACCTTGCTCAGAATCTATCAATCAAACAAATATCCGATCTTAATCGGAAGCCGATCATTCAGAATATATCAATCAAAATTGCCGATCTTATTCCGAAACCGACCATTCGGAACTTCTCAGGTAAACAAATGGCCAATCTTACCCCAAATCAGATTACTCGGAATTAATCACTCAAACAAATTGCCGAGAACAACTCGAAAATGGACCATTCAAAATTTATCAACAATACTGCCGATCATTAAACAGAAAATGGTTACACCAAATATTATCAAATCAAATAAACCCTAATCCTATTACTTGGCATCTCCCTTAACTCGGCCAACTCGGCCTTTCCTCAACGTTAACAAATCTTTATCAAAACTCCATCACCTGAAACAAATCTACACAACACTATGATATGTTTTATCCATATCAAGCAATCTGGCTAAAAGCCACAATCACAAAAACAAATAACACTGATAACATATTCATATACTAATCATAACATGCAAAAAGCATGAAGTCAGAAGCATTATAAGTTACTTTCTCTCAGAAACAGTACCAACACAACATTACAAAAATAGGCTCACCTCAGAAGCCAAATAGTTTACCAAAATAAATTATCCAAAAATACAACAACCACAGCCTATTGAACATTTTCATCCCCCCTCTTCTTCAGCACCATCATCCTCAACCATGGCCCCATCCAGAACAATCTTACCCGGATCCATCTGATCAAAATCAACATTAGGAGCTAAGAACCTGGCTTGCAGAGAAGCTCGCTCAAACCCCTCAATAAAAGAGTCTAAGATCGCTGTCTCCTTACTCTTTTCTAAACATTTTAACTCCACAGTCAACTCCACCATCCGAGTACTCATACTTGACAGATCAGCCTCTTTCTTTTTAACATCCTCTACCTCTTTTGCATAATTTTCCTTCATCAATTTTAGCTCTTTCTCAAGATCAGCTAATTTATTCTCCAGTTCTGTAACCCTCGCACTCTTCAAGCTCAACTGTTCCTCCAACTTCACATCTGGCTTCTACTCGGCCACTTGGCGATGTTTCTTCTCTTGGCTGCGCCCCAAACTCGCAAGCCGAAGTCCAACAACCTTCAACAATAACAGAGCATTTGATCACACACATACCAAAGCAATAAATAAAATAGTAAATCACATACATACCTGCATATACTGGTCGATGACAACATCACCAACCTCACCAACCAAAATCACATCTGCCAACCCTTGACATACCTCATCTGTGACGGCCATATATGGAAAATCCTTCCCCCACAAAGATGACCCGTCACTCAGCTCGGCCACGTCATGTAACTTCTTCTGATTCTCATAAAACAATTTCAGCTCCTCTGCTGGAACCTCGTCTCGAACATCCTCGGACTCATCAGACAAATCCACCAAATCATGCTTCCTCTTCTTCAAAACAATCTTTCTCCTGCTCAGCTTGGGCTGGTTAACCTCGCCAACCCCTGCCACCTTGTCAACCTTAGATGACGAACCCTCTTTGTCCAAATTTTTGCTTTTTACCCTCGATCTCAAAGTCACAGCAAACACCCCTGGATATTTTCCACCTACAAAAGAAGCCAAAACAAGCAGTCAGAACATATCTCGACCCGGATAATAAAAGCAAAAATTCAAGTCCTCACCTAAATACTATATTACGGCTTCCCTATTATCCTCCCACTGAAGCAAGTCAAATACTGAGATTAACTCTTTCCAATCAACAGCATCAATCAGGTACTCTATGATGCACTCATTCTTCGCATTGATAATCTCCTGACCCAGAATACTCTGAGGCTCCGAACACCACCAAATCAGAAATTTCTCCCCAAAATGATCGTCCATATAAAAAGGGAACTCTCCCTCAACATTCCTAACTTTTACATACATTTCCTTGAAATTCTTAAAGGAGGATTTATATAGCTTGAAAACAGCAAATCGGGGAGAACTATTCAAGTTTACCCAACCCCCTTCCAAACTCCTTTAGCCTGAAATAACGAAAAGAACAACTCCACCGTCGGTTTCTCTTCCAAAAACTCCATGAGAACCTCAAAAGCACGAAGAAACGCCCACCTATTGGGATGCAGTTGGGAAGGTGCGCAGTTCAACTGCTTCAATAACTGACACTCAAAACCACTAAATGGAAGTTTCACCCTCAATTCCTCCAACACATTACTATACATGTAAAAGAACTCAAACCCTTCCTCCCCTATGAAACACCCTCTCACTAGAAGAACAAGGGAGTAACTCCAAATGAACACCAGACCCAGCCCTAACAATCTTACTTGTATCTATTTCTTTCACCGCTCCCTCATCCAGAAACAACGATGAATACTTCCTCACATCCTCATTAACCCAGTCATAAGACCAATCAATCATCTCTTTCTTCTCTTTTTCAAACCCCATTACTAGGTCACACAAGAAGAAAGACAAAACACAGAATAGCAAAACGCAGAAGAAGAGAAATCAGAACGTACCTCGTTTGCTCATTTCTTCTCTAGCAACCTCAAAAATCAATTTTACATTAACTAGAGAATCAGACTCTTCTCATTCCATTACATTTACCAAAAACAAATTTAACTAATGCCAGTTACTTTCCTCTATACCCACTACTAATCACATCAAACCGCCCCAGGGAAGCATTGAAAATGACAAAACCACTTAAATGCTATCATTACTTCTCTCTCTCCTCATTAAAAACAGCCACTTTTCACATTCTTTTATCTTTTCACATTTTTTAATTAAGCATATTAAACTAGGGCTCCAAACCTACTCCATCGGCTGAAGTTATGCATTCACTCAATAGCCAACTTATGCTTCATTAAAAGCTCAACCTGCTTCATTAAAACACTTTCACAGGCTAAGCTTGGGGGTTATGATCCGACCGTTACAAATATCAAGTCATAACTCGGCATCATGACTCATAACTCGGCCAAATAAATGCATAGTTCGGTGTTACGCGTTACCAACCGAATACAACGGCTTGCGTACTAAGATCAAAACGTCTGAACAGAAATCATCACCCATTAAGTCTTATTATTATTCTTCAATTCAGACGATGAAACAAAAGCATAACCGACTTGTTTTACTCCGCCTATAAAGGTATAACATCTTCTCCTTAATTGGACACATTGAATTCTCAATACTGACTTAAGTTTCGGAGTGCCTTTGCAGGTACATTCCCCCCTTGTTCCTTGCTCACGCTCTTCGCAATTGGATATCTCCTCAGAAAAAAGCTCGGACTTCCACGAAGCTCATAGGTCGGCAACAAAAATAACAACTCGGCGTCGACTCCCAGGGACCGAGCTCTCCCTTCAGATATCCATACAAAAATAAATAGTATTAATGTTTAGTGTAATTTTTAAAATTAAATTGTAGCTTTCTAAAAAGCTATTTAAGTACTTATAGAGAAGTTTAAAAAAAAAACTTCTCTCATAATAATTTTTTTTAAATAAATATTTTTAGAACTAAAAAATCAAATATAAAATAATTTATTTATAAACTATTTTTAATATAAATATTTATTATTTAAACTATTTTTTCAAAAGAAATTTAATTAAAGTATTTATCCAAACTGAACCTAAATCCAATATAATACAAAGGTTCATAGTACTTTACTATTATTATTGATGAGTACATTTACACAGGTATGATTGTTGGGGTATTTGTTATACCTATGGCACATGGTTTGCTGTGGAAGGAATTACCATAATAATCCTTCATTGGGCAAAGCTTGTGAATTTTTGTTGTCAAAACAACTTCCTAATGGTGGTTGGGGTGAAAATTACTTGTCAAGTCAAAACAAGGTTATGCCTTAATAAATTTGATTTTGCTCTTAATTTTGCACAATACTAGGAAATTCAAGAATATCATTTTGTTTTGATGTAGCCTTACATGCTCGATTTCCTTCATTCAGGTATATACAAATCTAGAAGGTAATCGGGCAAACTTAACTCAACCTTCATGGGCTTTATTGTCACTTATTGGAGCAGGACAGGTTAGAATTCTTGAATTTCATAATTTTTTATAGTGACATAATTAAAAGAAACATTACTACTATTAGTATTAACATATTAGTCCTTCAAACATACATACGACAAATAAGTTAATAAATTACTACAAATTATTGGAAATTTCTAAAAGATCCTTGTCAAATTAGAAATGACTACTATTACCTAACAACATCTTACAATTTTCAGATAATTAATTGTTTCTCAGAAAGAAGAATGAATTGAAGAATATACAATATATGGTATACAGTGAGATATATGATATTTACAAATGATGAGGTAACTGTGATATGAGAGAATGAATATCTTTTTATTTTTCTGTATTTATTTTTTCCGAATTAAGTTTAGATGCAAAGAATGTAAACTGTGCTAATCATTGGAATTTTGCTGTAAAAACTAAAAAGGCCGAGATAGATGCTACACCCATACACAAAGGAATAAAGTTAATAATCAATTCCCAAATGGAAGATGGAGATTTTCCACAGCCGGTAATTCTTCCATATTAATCATATCTTAGCATTTAGCAAAAGGGGTTCTATAATCAACATATATATAACTTTTACTAATTTCTAATCCAATTTTCCAGGACGCAACAGGAGTGTTTTTCAGAGAAACCGTCATAAACTATGCATCACATCGTAACATACCTATATGGGCTCATGGAGAGTATCGAAGCAGAGTGTTGCATGCATCATAATGTAAGCATAATTCATAAGAATATTTTCAATTTTCTCTTATTGATTCCATAGTCAATTTACAAATGGTAAACATGTATCAGTTATAATGTAAACCTTGTATTTGATTATTTCCAATGTCCAATGTAATATTAGTTCTTACTCATGCTTTACTTATCCTACATTACATACATTTATTGCTTTTTTTTAACACTTTATATAAATAAATGGAAAATGAGAAAGTGTAAGACAGTTATGTTGATTTAAAAAGTGAGATGAAACATAATTCACAATCAATATCTTGACATAGGTAGCCAAAGATGCATATTGCTGAAACAAAGAAAACACAATCCTTGCAATATACATTGCTATCAAACATCATGAACAAACTTCCGAAGTTATTTTATTTCAGAATGACTAGCAACGAACCATTGACTAAACCTAACACTAGATAAAGAAAATGGCATCAACATTTTCCCCCTCAAATATACAAAGATTATGAAGTTTCATTAATCTTACTCCATATATGATGCAACTTCATTGCTAATTCAGTGGCGCACCTTCTTTCTGCATGACTGATAATAGTCAAGTCCCCAGCTTCCTGAACTGCAGATATAAGCTGTTCCTTGACTTCAATGGAGAGAGCTATGCAATTTGGTCCATGGATGGTGCTCATTTCAACAATCTAAAATAAGAAAATACCATAAATTGTTTGAAGTTAATACATGACACTCCATACTGTTAAAACTACCAATTCAAGTGTAAAATTTTACTCTGAATAACAATAGTAAGCATACTCACCTGCTGCAACCAGGGGATTATCGTATTAAAGAATCTTCCTTCAAGAATATATGATGCTAAAGTACTAAGAAGAACATTGACTGTCTTCGCTGATAAACTCTCTATAACTGGACCGGTTTTATTCAGAAGCTCAACAAGTATAAGTTCATCACCAGAGCATAGAGATTCCATGTATGCAGAGTTTAGATCCCCTTCACTCACAAGCCGTTTCACACATTTCCAGTAGTTAGTATTACTCACACGACAACCAATTCTGGGTTTGGCTCTGGTAGCACAGGAAAGGACATCATCGTTCTTTCTCACTTGAGTAGAAATCATGCTGCGTGTATCATTCGCAGAACTGTTCAACATATCCTTCTCTGTAAAATTCCTTGCATTCTTTGGCTTGTAGCTTTTCCATGAATCTGTGGTATCTCCAGCAAAGTTCCTTGGCTGGCTCCTTGAAAATGTTTTCTTCTCCTCCCAACTTTCGGATTTTTTATTCGATGACAAGCCAGACAGCTTACCTTTAATATCTACAGATGGCCTTGGAGTGCATGTGGAGAACCTAGGAGAAGCTGTATTTTGACTCGGCCTCAAAAATTTGGAGTTTTCTGAATAAGAATGTCTTCCTCCTTGCACAGATTCTTGAGTTAATCTATCAATTACGTTTTCTAAGCCTACCATTCTTGATTGGATTGTAGAAAGAGCATCCATTATGCCGGTTGTAAACATCTGAAAAAGATTTAGAAGCACATTAAGTAAAAGGATGTGATGCACAATGAGAAACACCCAAGTCCAGCATTGAAATTAAAAGTTTACCATAAGTTACAGAACTAACATTTTTCTATACTCCCTCATGATAAACACATGGATATTTTCTACATTGATTATGTTGTTGATAGGCGAGTGAGAGAATCATGAAAAGGAAACAACTCTTATTAATAATATTAAGGGTTGTCATGCTCTTAAAAGAAAACAACAAAACCTATATTCAAGAAATTGTGCATATAAGCACTGGTGTATGAATACCTGTAACTGATGCATCATGTTTGCCTGTTTGATTTCCATATCCGAAAGCTGATTCTGAATACAGATCATATCATTTGCAAGTTGAACACAACAACATTCATGTGGAGCATGGGGATTTTGCTCTGTTATTGTAGAACCGGAACTTCTAGGATTCTGAGACTTTATGGAGTACATTTGTTCATTACAACTTCCTTCTTCACCAAACTGTTCACTTCTTGCGAGTGGCTTCTGAAATCCATTCTTTATAAAGCATTCATGAGAAGCAGCTAAAAACTTGGTCTCAAAGTTATCATTGGTAAGATTAGAGACAGAAGAGCACTCCTGCTTGTCATCCATAGGAACATATTCATAACCAATGTCGCGCACGCTTGTAACTTCTACACTAATTGTTTCTAATGGCTTGGTGACAGAACTACTCTCAGAATCTTCATTCAGGCTATGGAATTCCACTATAGAATGAGTTCTAGGCACTGCAATTTCAACATGCCAATCGTCTTTGAGATGCTGAGGATTTCCAGCATAATTTTGACCTCCCTTTCTAGCAGACAGAGGAATTCTTCCCATAGTTGATTTTGTGTTAACCTTTTGGGCCTTGAGATCTCTCTGTCCAGATTCGGTTGTACTACTAAGATCAGCCGAGTCACCTCTGCATGTGTTTTCTGTGGATGCCATAAGTGGCAGCAAGACACAAACAAGAAATCAAAATCAAAAGCATGGAAAAATAATAAAAAATAAAAAAGGCTGACAATCATAAGCGTGAAGCACATTTTCACATTACCAGAGGATGATGTGCTCAAGATTAGTTCAGTTTTGTTTTTTTTTTGGGGAAATAAAAAAGAAAAAGATTCTTCCGAATAAACTCTGCCTATGTTTAAGTAATTTTACAAAGTTTTATATAGCTGATCCCAATTTCAGATAAAAGAAGGTTGTATACTTGTATTAGGCCATCAACAGCAGATAGGCACCACTAAAACTTTGTTGAATCTTCATGGCATGGAGTAAATATTACTACCTGAGATAAAATTTCTAGTAAAAGTGAAGGAAGACCTTTTATGGAGGATCCTGTTTCAGAAGGCTCAGGAGTATGAGGGCCTGGAAGAATTCTCCAATACTTAAGTGCTTGCAAAACAGCATCCCTCACTGGTTTCACCTACAACCAATTAAAACAAGTACTTAATCAGTTCACAAGAAACAAACATGTGGTTCATTTCATTAATTTATGTGAATAATAATATATCAGATTGACAAAGACCTTGTCGAATCTACATGACTCAAGAGAACGAATACAGGAAGCCCTTAAACATGCCAAGAAAGAAGCACCACTCAAACCAATCTCTCCTAGTGCCACGGCAGCCGCTTTGCGTGTCGCCCAATCACTGTCCTTTAGGGCCTCTTGGATGCTAGCAATAGCAGTGGACAGCACATTCTCCGACGGAGCTCCCCCACCCTGAAATAAAAAATAAAATAAAATAAAATAACAACACACAGTTAGTCACACAATGGCACACTGCAACTAATATTAGCCAGATGAAATCACTTGAAACTTGCACTCAGGTGTTTTGTTCAATTGATCACATAATTTCATAAATACAGCTCAAAATCCACCTCCACTGCAATTGAATTCGAATTGCTTGACTTAAACCATCTCAGATATAAATCATTTTGGTCTAAGCAATTGATTTTAATGTATATACATTGTAATCTAATTCAAACGCAGATGCACGAGTAATAGGCTAATACTGAAACTTTCTATTACTATCAATTTGGAACATAAACCAAATGATTACAGCTGAAAATAAAATAAAATTACAAAACTGAACCTGGATAATGCTCTTATTCAACTCAACAAGTGCCGGTTTCGCCATGAAGTGCGGATTCTTAAGCAACTTGAGAGTTCTTCCAAGCATCTTCTGCAAAACCGCCACTGGAGGATCACTAGTAATATCCACAATCCTCGCCAGGCACATCGCCGACCCGCTCTGCACGTTCTTGTTTTGCTCCCCTAACGCCTCGAATATCGGCCTCACCACTGCCACAAACGCCCTGTCTCCGCCGCAGCCATTAACAATCTTGGACGCCAAAACCCCAACCGCGTCCACGCACGTGTCCCTAACCACCGAATCCGCGTCCCTCAACCGCCTCACGATGCTGGACACCATCTTCGGAAGGTACGGCAGAACGAGGTCGCCGTGGACGGCGGCGACGGTGGCCATAAGGCGGACGCATTCTTTCCGTACGGAGGCCTTCTGGTCGGAATCGGTGTCGAGGAGGCAGGAGAGGAACGGCGAGACGGAATCGGCGGTTAGCGAGCGCGCAGTCCTGTCGAGCTCCTCGACGCCGATCTGGTGCGTGTCGCGGTCGGAAAGTTTGTTGAGAGCTGTAACTACCTTTTGCTTCAGCTCGAAGAGCGTTTTCGCTTGCGATTGGTGGTTGTTATGTTGCTGCGAGTGTGGCTTCTTCATCTTCGTTGAAAGCAACGAATGATAACTCATATGTGAATTTAACTTATATCCAAATCCAAATACATTAATATAATTACAAAAATAGACCAAGTTTTCAAAAGATAACAGAGGAATAGTTTACAGTATACTTGAAATTGAAATTTGAATGAAAGGAAACAAGAATGAGAATCTTGAAGCTATTACATATGTTACATTGGGGAGGGGGAAATGCAACTGAACCAACAGAAAGTGTGAGACAGGTTCATGGGTTTGTTTTTTGTTTGCTATCTGGGAAACCATGTCTGACTCCGTTCGCTTTAAATTTTCGCGCCGTAAGCTATAGAATTTGAATTTAGGGAGCGTGTGTCGGGCCCAGTTTGGATTTGGGCTTTGTTGGGCTTGGGAGTGAAATAAGGTGATGAAGATCAATCTGTTGTTAAGACCGAGAAAAGCAGCTGATGCCTTGGATCAATGGCAGCATCACCTAATCCATCGACAAAAAAAAAAAGACCGAAAAAAAAAATATATTCTCTCTTTTTAGAT
>NC_029785.2:12084602-12095300 GCF_000816755.2 Arachis ipaensis
TAACTACTAATAATAAATTTTTAAGATAAACAAAAGTAAAAGAAATATTTTGATCCAATAAAAAAAGATTTAATTATTCTGTTAGTCCCTATAGTTTTTTCAAATTTTTAATTAGGTCTCTATACTTTTTTTTCTTTTAATGGGATCTCTACACTACTTTTAATTTTATAATTACGTCATTTTCATGTTAAAAATGTTAAAATTAATATAATATTTTTATCAAAATATATACCGTCAAAGATTTAATTAAATTTTTAATTATAAATACCTTCAATTTGTAAAAAATATTCAGTTAATTTTAACATTTTTTACACTAGAAAAGACTTAATTACAAAATTAAAGCAGTGTAGAGACCCAATTAAAAAAAATATAAAGACCTAATTAAAATTTTAATAAAATTATAAAGACTAATAAAATAATTAAACATAAAAAAAAAGTATATGTTGAGTCTATTGACCCAAAAATGAAATTTCAAAATATATGGGAACAACTTTTTAAAGTCCGATTAAAAAAAATTACTTTTTAGTGAAAATTATACATTCCAATAAAAAAGTTAAATTTCAATACCGTATCATTACAACATTAAAAACATTTGTTACAAGTGGACTCAAACTAAATGTACACATTGGTGTAAAATTTTTAAAGGAAAACAGTTGTAAAATAACTAAATATTAATCATGTGTTATTAGTATCATAACATTTTCAATATATCTTTGTAAATTTTTTTTGGTTGCCTACAATATCTTTCAATCTAACAGGTCAATGACTAATTCGTTGCGAATCTGAACTTTATTTAAAAATTTATTGTTGGCCAATGAATTACTGCATGTGCAAGACATGATTCATGTGACTTGATTGTGACTCATGTATATTGTAATTTTTTTTTGTGACTAAATAGAAAAGAAAGAAAAAAAAAAGAGACAAAACTAAATTAATTGGCTAGAATCATATCTAAATCTATTAGATGTTGAAGCTCACTCCATGGTTGGCTCCAATTCGAGTGAATGTCCGCGACAGAAGCAGCTGCTTTAGCCATACAATCTGCAACACTATTTGCAGTCCTCTGAATTAAAAGAATAGAGACACTCCAATTCCAATTCATAACCTCCTGTATATGCTTTGCCAAATCCCATTCCGGAATATCCTTACCAAGCATTCTTTGGTTTACCAAGAAAAGAGCTTCTAAACAGTCTGTTTCACAAATAACCTCACGAAATTCACTCTCCCAAGCAAGAAGTAAACCTCTCCAAATTGCATACAATTCAGCAAAAAGAACACTGCACACTTCGACTTTTCCAGTGCAACCTTTCAACCAATATACATCAGGATTGCGAATGATACAACCAAAACCAGCATAGCCAGAAGGAGCAAACCAACTAGCATCACAATTCAATTTAACAGAATGAACTGGAGGTGGAACCCAATGCAAACAAAGTGAAGGGGGAGACAGAGATTGATGCATAGCAAAAATAGTGTGAAACTCCCTTACTGAACTACGAATCAAACTCACCACTTTACTAGCACTCCATGAATAATCTATATTAAATAAGTCATGATTCCTGCTTCTCCAAATCCACCAGATGGTCGAAAAGAAAAGAAAAATATCTCCACTCCTTACACCTCTGTAGAGCCAATCATGTAAATTCGAGTTATCTGAATACAGGCCTAAAAGGTTCCAGACCTCCTTGGCACTAGGGCACTCCCAAAGACAATGAAGAATGGATTCAGAACCATTCTGACACCGATGACAGGTGCTAGATAAAGCTAAACCACGACCCAAACAAAACTCTGCCGTAGGAATAGCATTATGAAGACTGAGCCAAATCAAGAACTTGTACTTCTCAGGAATATGCAGTCGCCATACCCACAACCAATTATCATGCTCATTCCAGTCAAAATTTCTTTTGGCTAGCCAACTGTACCCACTCCTAGCTAAGTAGAGTCTAGAAGATGCCACACCCCATGACCAACCCGAACTCTCTCCAGCATTCAAATCCGGATTATAAGCATTCAAACGCTGTTTGACATCTTCTGGAATGATAGAGAAAATATCATGGAGATTTCATTGACCATCTTTTCAAACGTCTCTAATATTTAAATCAGAGTCAGATATATGTACAAAAGGGACATCTTGAGCAATTGGGCCCTCAATACTCCAATTGTCAAACCAAAAAGATTGATCAAGTGACCCAACGCACCAAGAGAAGACATCCTTAAGAGCACTAAAAGCCTTTGAGATACTCTTCCAAACATGAGAAGCATTACAAGGGACAGGGCCATCTAAAACTCCCTCATTCCTCAGATACTTCGCCCTCAATAGAGCAACCCAAGGCTTGTCCTGACAATGAAAAAGTTGACACACCAATTTACTAAGTAAAGATATATTAACACACGCAGGATCTCTAACACCCAGGCCACCAAATTTTTTTGGAGTGATCACGGTCCTCCAATTAACAAGAGAAAGACCTCTACCATCAACTTGACCCTTCCAAAGGAACTGTCTCATCATAGAAGATAATTTATCGCAAACCCAATTTGAAAAAAAAGATACCTGCATATGATAGACAGGAATGGATGCTGCAACAGAATTGATCAGGCAAAGTCTCCATACTTTATTTAGAAGCCTTCCTTTCCAATTAGCTAATCTTCCCCTCACCTTTTCAATCACCGAATGAAAAGAAGCCCTACTGGTACGGGAATGATTAAGATTAACTCCAAGATATCTTCCTAAGTCCAAAGCAAAACGTATTGAAGAAACACTAGTAAAAATATCTCTTCTACGAGCAGTCACATTTTTAGAACAAAAAGCTTTAGACTTTTCAAGATTTACTTTCATGCCAGATGCCTTGCAAAAAATGTTAAGAGAATGCATGACCATTTGGACCTGACTCTTTGTAGCCTGACAGAAGAGTAAGAGATCATTTGCAAACATCAAATGAGAAAATTTTGGGCCACCCCTAGTGACAGAAACTGGTTTCCACACACCCTCGACCACCTTATGAGATATATAGCAAGCAAGCCTTTCCATACAAAGCACAAATAAGTAAGGAGACATTGGATCGCCCTGTCTAAGCCCCCTTCTAGGAGCAAAACTATCCAATCTATTCCCATTCCACATAATAGAAAGAGATGATGCACGGACACAAGTCATAATCAAATTAACAGTGATGATAGGAAAACCAAAAGCAATGAGAGTACTCTCCAAAAACCTCCAATCCACCCTATCATAAGCTTTTTCAAGATCAATTTTAAAAGTAAGAGTACCTTTCTTGGATTTTGTATGCTTCATGAAATTCAGAATTTCTTGGGCCACAATAATATTATCAGGAGCACCACGACCCGGAATAAAACCTCCTTGTAAAGGACTAACAATATCTGGAAGAAAAGACCGAAGTCGGTTAGTCAATATTTTGGTGATAATTTTATAAACAACATTACACAAGCTAATAGGCCTGAACTCCTTCATAAAGGTAGGGTTATCAATTTTAGGAATAAGCACAATCAGAGTTTTCATGATGCTAGGATTTAAGAACTCTCCCAAAAAAGCGCTCCGGACAATATTCCAAATCTCAGTGCCTACTATCTCCCAATATTCTCTAAAAAAATAAGCTTGAAAGCCATCTGGACCAGGAGCCTTAAAAGGGCTCATACTGAATACTGCTGACTTAACTTCCGCAAAAGAGACAGGGTCAATTAACCTAGCACAAGCTTCTGTGCTTAGAGTGGGCATCGGAACATCCCCTAAACAATCAACCTCAACCTCTTCCGTTGTACCAAAGAGATTCTTGTAAAAAGAGAGGGCTTCTTCCTGGAGAATATCTGGATCAGTAGACCAAGACCCATCTCTAACATATAATCCATGTACTCTATTATGGTTTCTACGCACCAAAGTCTGAAGATGAAAGAATTTAGTGTTTCTATCCCCATACTTGACCCACTGCTCTCTAGATTTCTGGTACCAAAAAAGTTCCTCTTGCAATAAAAGCCTATTGTAATCTTCTCTCAGTTCAGCTTCTTTAATTCTCAAAGATAACACATCGGTAACCTCCAAACGCCATTGAATCTGATCAATCTGATATTCCAGCTTTTTTTTTTGCACAAAAATATTTCCAAAAATCTTTGAGTTGAAGTCCAAAGAAGCCTGTTGAACCATCTTAAGCCTTTCAGTAATGCCTCCAAACTCTTGATTCCAAGCCTTACTAATAACATGTTTATAAGAAGGATGTGTTGCCCACGCAGCTTGGAACCTAAAAGGACGAGAACCTTTCACTCTAGGGCTACCATGACAACGAACTAAAATAGGACAATGATCAAAATGAAGCCTGCTAAGAATTTCAGAATAACCCTCAGGAAACATTGTCATCCACGCCTCATTAACTAGAGCTCTATCCAACCTCTTCAAATTATTAAACATGGTATGAGTCTCAAAGAGAAAGAAGAAAGATGGTTTATATATTCTCACCAAATTTTTGCAATGCACACGGGCCATCTTGTTAGACGCACCCCTCACATTCCAGGCTATGATATTGAAACTATCCATAAAATCAGCAAAAAGGGAGCTCCAATAACAAACCTAAGACTTAACATGATGTCCCTGTCTTCGACGATCCTACCTTTAATGGACTCTCAAGTTGCAGCCCAATTTTCTCCGTCGAAACTTGCACCATACCCGCCGTCGATGCTCCATCCTTATCTACTGGTAAATTCTGCAAAGAGTTTGGGCGAAGACGCTTTCGCACAGTGTCATTTGTTGTCTCACCTTGCTGCTGATGATGAACATTGTGCCGGGTCTCCGAAGAAGCCACACTAACTGGTTTTCTAATATTGATGCCCCTGCTTAATTTTACTTTGGATCCAGTAGCATGTGTTGTACGTTGGTGATTAGGCCTTGTCCAAGTATTGGTAGCCTTGTTAGGAGTCATCTTTGCTTTTGGTTGGACCTGATGGGTGCTAGGAGAAGGCTTTTGACCCATTTTATACTTTCCTTTCCTAATCACTTGAGTCCAACCTTCCAAATCCTCATGTTGTGCATGGTCTACATGAACAGCTTGCAAATCACTCTCCACCAAATCTGGGACAGTAACATTTACAGTCTCATCTCCAAGATTCTTGCCAAAATGAAAACGTGCCTTTTCCACATGTATTGGATTTTTTGAATTTGAGCTTTCTGGCTGCTTTGCTACATCGCTGATCACCTTGGCATTAGTTCCTTCTCCTGCATTGATGTCAGTCTTGCACACCTTCATATCATGACCAAACTTGAGACAGGAGTCACAAATAAGGTGAAGACTTTCATATTCAACCTCATATTCAATACCTTCAACAAGAATCTTCTTAGTCATTGGCAATCCTAAATCTATCTGAACACAGGCTCGAGCATATCGTTCTCTTTCAGCTAATTTTGTTGCCAAATCAACCTTAACGGGAATGCCAACTGCAGCCGCAACACGGAGCATTGCATCTTCTTGGTAGCACCAAATTGGTAATCCAAAAATTCTAATCCACACTAAAGTTGCTCCAAAACAGTTTTCACTTGATCTAAATTCTTGATCCCAAGGCTTCACAGCCACATAATTTCCCTCGATCATTCATGGACCTCCTAAGAGAACCTTTTCTCGCTCCTCAGCCACATCAAACTTCACAAGAAAGTAGTCAAATCCCACGTCCAATAAATCAAAACCTCCCTTAATCCTCCATACCGTTCGGAGTTTATGAGACAATGCAGTGTAGTTATAATATTTACCTAGCACCTTAATCACTATAGCATCCTTATAAGGTTCTGCCAAGCAATTCTTAGCTTCTTGGGTAAACGTGACACTCGGTGGCAAGAGATCTCCTTGCTTCCCAGAAACTACCGCAATGTTATCTCCTGATAAAGTTTCAACAAGTGAAAAAGCTTTAGCAATCTTGGAACCCACAACTTTGTCCCTGAAAGAAACCTTCAAAGGCTTAGAAACTCCTCCCGAAATATGATCCTCCTTTTTCCCTGATGCAATCCCTCCCCCGCTCTCCCCCTTATCTCTTCCGCCGACATTATCGGCTGCCTCACCGTGTTTCACCCTCAAAGTCTCTTCCCCGCTCACTCCACCGCTCATCTTCGATTTTCAAAATTGTTCATGTATATTGTAATTAAGCAACTTTTAATATGTTATCACACAAGTAGTCAGAAGAGATAAATGTGTCCAGAAAATAGATAAAATGTCAAAACGTAGCTCTACCAAACATGTTAAAAATGAGCTGAAGCATAGTTTGCAATTGCATCTTCAAGCTAACCGGTGGAAAAATTCACATTCAACCAATGATTTAGTCAAATTTCCCGTTGTATCATTATTGTTCTAACATCTGAACTCTGGCAAAATGTTCTTATCCTATATTTAGTTAACTCTATTTATTTAACATTGCAATACTCCACAAGTCAGCTCTTTGTTTAGCTTACTACCAAAGTAATTTAGTCATGAAGTATTCAAGAAGGGAATCATAGAAACAAGTAAGATCTAAGACTGAAATAATTCAGATAGCATCTGGAGGTTAATCTATTCTTAATATATAAAAGTAGATACATAGGTTTATTCATATTATTTTTAAGACATTTTTTTCTTCCTACTAATGCCATGTTAACAACATCGCTTACTTAGCAAAATTTTAGAATTAACCATTCAAGTTTTACCAAATCAACTATTATTTTCAAATCAGCAAAAAATAAAATATACAAAAAATATACAAGTAATAAAAATATATGCAAATTAGAAATTAATAGTATCTAACCAAATTTGTAACCTACAAGAATCAATATCCCTATATTTATTATATTTTACCGTTATAAACATTACAATAAATTTATAACTCCAATAATTAATTTAAATTTTATAAATAACTCATTAAATGTAATAAACATCAATGTCACAAATGTCATAATAATCTATTAATCATAATAAATTTAACGTTGTTGCAATACTTGAGACATTATCTGACAGAGCGGGTCAAAAAAATATTAACAGATAATTTCACTTTATACTATTTCAATTATTCTTATTAAGAATAACTTATTTAATAAAAAAATTCTACACATTTTTATTCTTTTTATTATAGATACCATTGGAAAACTGCATGCACATCAAGAGATTAAGAAGGAAGAAAACCATACAAATTCAATACACATATTCATCTTCAGAAGAAGAACATACATGCAAAGATGGAACAAACAACATAATTAAAAGTGTATACAACTCAATAATTCATAAATAACATGCCTTCACAAGAATCTACCACAGAAAAATGACAACTAGCGTCTCATAAGGAGACTAAATTCATCGACCAAAACAAATACAAAAATCAAACCACCAAATAAAAATGTCACTTTGTACAACTCCAACATTCAAATCTTTTATACTACAAATTATTTTAAACAAAACACATTTTAAATTTAACTTTAGTTTACACATATTTAATTTAATTGTACAAAATATAGTCATTTTTAATATTTATTATATACTATCATTAGTTTACCGCCGGTACATCGCGGGTCTCATTCTAGTTTTTTTAGTTATGGAAAACAGAATGTGTTATGCTCAATTATGGAAAAATTGTGTGTTTTTTTATAGATATGGAGATAAATTTTTTTTTAATTGGAATTCATAAATTGGAGGCTCAGTTTTGTTTTGGAAACAAAATTTAGGATTCGATTTGGGGTAATAGAGAAATCTGAGCCTCAGATTTGTATAGACTGAAAATTTTTTTAAAGAATAAACAAATCGGTGGGTTAGTTTTGTAAAAAAAATTATAAATCATAAATTTGATACTCAAATTTGTATTTTGAAAAATAAAAAATTTTAAAACATTTGTGATATCCACACCCAAAAAAAAAATATATCAATTATCCACGTTCCTAAAAAACACCATTTGAATCAAAATATTAAAAATAAAAAGCGGCATCCAGATGGAGAAAGATTAATGAACCTGCAACACATTACATCGATATTCGTCCAATGTCGATAGGGAATATGTTTCTGTACGCAGCATAAGTGATCATGCAATTTCTGTTGAACATCCCAGTGATTTCTTAACAGGAGAGAAAAGAAACATTGATTTAGTTGATTTCTTTTGATATTTTAACAATTTAAATGATATACAGAATGCAAGATATGGGGTTTTGAAGTCAATACCTCTTGTCCATCTGGGAATTTATCAGCTATGCGGCTGCATGGTGCAATGGTTTTGGATCTCTTTTGGCCTGTTCATACATTTACATTCCATGGGAAATATAAAATTATATGATAAGACAAATGCAAGATAACATAAATTTACAAAGCATTGCCATGGGTTTTATATAAGTTTTTTTAAAAACTGTCCAAGTAAGCCTACCTCAATGAAGAATGGATTTGGTGAAATAATAAATTAATCAGTTCAAAACCATGACAGCAGCACAAAAGTAGCAAATATTTTGCTGTATATACCTGTCCAGCAGCAATGAGAGCCAGCAAGGCCCACGATGTGTTTTCAAGATTTGAATACACCTAAAAAACAGAGATTGGAAGAAATATAACTATAACTCTCAGCCTTTAGATTCCTGAAAGTAATAGAGTATTCTAACTGAATGTTACTTAAAAACAAAATGCAATACGTTATATCAAAATTGTATCAGTTTCATAAGATTCATCGTCTTATACTCTCCTTTCCTTCCTACCAACTTCCCAGAAAGTTATAATCTCGGCAACTTCTTTATCATGCACTACTCGAAAAAGACTCTCCTATGACATTTAGAAACAGTAAAATTAACCTTGTTTTGACAAGACAAAACTCTCTCCCCAGCCACCATTTGAAAGCTGCTTAGACAGCAGAAATTCTTTCCAGCAGCAATCAACCCATTTATCCCAAACCATGTGGCATAGGTGAAGCAAACTCCCCATGAACCATACCTGTTAAGCAGATTTGAGTGGTTTAGAGGTCTACTAAACTAACAAAGTTCCATTCATGCTAAAAGCAAGAGAGCGAAACCACAACATGCATAAATCAACTATCAAATCAATAGAAAAAACTTGAAAATAGTGGTTTCTAAAAAAGGAGTAGCAAACTATGAACCATCCGAAGCTTGAACGCTTTCAATATATGCAGTGACTTTTTTCTTCTGGGCGATGCATGGGATATAATTTCTGAAATGATGTCAATGTTCGCAGAGAGGCTAATGTACATTCCACATAACTATAGCACAATGCAAATAGAAATATTAAAAGATTCAAATGATGGGTTAAGGGATAGGAAGAGGAATGCAAAAACCTATACTGAACAAGCATTTGACAGCTTACCAATAATCAATAACTATATTGCCAAAAGAGAAAGCATTCATCTAAGTGTGTATCTAATCTCAATCCAAAATCAACTTCTTAAATTTTCAGGATCAACTCGTCAGCTGTAATTCCAAAATCTAGAGGAAAGGCCAAAAAATTTTGTTCACAAACAATAATTTTAAAGTTGTAGCTTTTGTGGCATAACTTCAAATACATGTGCTTGACGAATTGAGAAATGAGTTTTGGGAGAAGATGGCAGAGGGAGAATGGATTACATTGTAGCAGATTTTCATACTTTATTATTCACATGGTGTAATTCAAGTAGACTAATTTCTAATTATTCATAAAAGAAAGTTACCTCCAGCCATCCATATGATCGTGTGAGTTCATATGTTGCAAAGCCACCATCGTTATTCTAAAGAATTGGGAAAATTCAATAAATAAATAAATACATCTATAGATAATAACATTGATTCTTCAAAGAGATTCAACAAATTTTAAGGTAAAGTTATTAATAGGTAATGTTACCGGTTAACGAGTGAAAAATATCGCCGGCACCAGGAATCGGGGTAAAAAATGACATGAATTCAAGTCCAAATATGTAATAATATTGGAGGATCGTCAATCTCCTTACAGTCAAAGCAAGATGCCCTACACAATACTTTATACAAGTGTGCTAGGATGCCGAACTCAGCTGATTTCGTAAATCCGAAAAATGTCGCGAAGCAGTGGCATAAATTTTCAATTAACCGCTGACCCAGACTTATCGGTAAACAAAATTGACCCAAATAACAACAATATATGGCACTTTACATATCTATTGATGGCAACTCGATCATTCAAATGTAATCTGGCTTTCACATTTCTAATCTAGGTCATCTACAATCACTGGTCCTAAGTGCAACTTCAAATTGACGTAAGTATTCAGCTTTTATAGCCTCGTGACTAGTCATGGTTGTTCTTACTACGAAAAGACCATTTATCGGAATACTAAAAGAGCCATATCTTTCAAAATAATGGCACACTCACCAGTCGAAAGATGAAAGGTATAAGTATCTAGGTGTCATCGAGTTGTTACCAAAGCCAACTAACCTTAAATTATTTCAACTTGAGATACGTGATAAAATTTAGAAGCATGCAAAAGAGGCTCAATTATTGAATTGTATGTATCCAATAGATTCATGTGGACACACCTTAAAGTTTGTGTACCCTACAAAACATGGACTAATAATAGCTCAAGTTATCTCAGTTAATTAATTATATATAAATTAAAACACTTATAACTAGCATAAACATTAAAAAAATCTAATTTAAGCCATATAAATACACATTGTTTTAATCAATATTACTATTAAATCAATTTTAATTAAATCATTTATGAAAATAATTGATATGATCAATGAAAATCATATCT
>NC_029785.2:12095313-12124965 GCF_000816755.2 Arachis ipaensis
TGCTAGCTATTTTATTACATGCAAATATGGTTAATTAATAAATTAAACTAACCATTTTAATTTATATTCCCATACAATTAAAATAACTAATCACATTATTTACAAATCCTAAGTTAATCTCTTTTAATTAATTTAGTAACAAGGCGTAATTAAATTATTATAGCACTAACACTAAACAAAAGCTAGCAAATATTCTAAATTATTATAGCACTAACACTAAATTATTATAACACTAACACTAGACAGATTTATTCCGTTTTGTCACCTCCTAATCATATATGTTAAATTTAATTTAATGAAACTTTAGTATATACTTTTACAAATGAAAAAAAATGTGTAATAATATAGAATAAAAAAATGATGTTTTATTGATATACCAATCAAAATAAATTAGATAACAGTTGAACATTTAAACAAATTGTAAGCTAAGTTAATAAATTTGAAAAGATTTTTAAATCAAGCAAGTTACATGGGCACTAATTATGATGTTTGACCTGTCTACATTCCATTATGTTATCAAAGTTGCCATATGAGACTGTAGGAGAAGCAATAGAAACATAGAGATTGTTTGATGCTGCTAATCTCATTTTATCCATGCAGGTACCACACTAATTATAATGCATATATGCCTTGAAAATTCTTAGGCAGCGTTTGGTTAGACGGACTGAAACTGAGATCGAAAGACTGAGATTTAGTATTATGTTTATTGGTGAGAGATTTGAAATTAAAATTTCAGTTTTTATCTCTAAAATTTTAATTTTCTGTGTCTCTACTTTTTAGAGGTACAGAAGAAATTAAAATTTTGGAGACGTAGACTGAAATTTTAATAACATTTTTTTGAAAAATATCTTCGTTTAACTTTTCAAATTCCAAATCTACTTTCTAATCTTCATATTAAGTTTAAATTAAATATTACATTTTACACCAAATACAATACAGAGATTTAATTCTATCTGTCTCTCAAGTCATTCAATTTCTGTCTTTCCGTCTCAGTCTCTCAGTTTCTGTCTCCTTATCAAATGTAACCTTAGTTCCAAAAACTGAAGAGAAAAAAAGAAACCATGGTCCAAAATGACAAACAAAAAAAAAAAGATAAATCCAAGAAATTATATGCTAGTAGTGTTAATATTAGTGACTTAGTAATCTGGAGAAGAAAACAGAATAAGCATTAAATTTTTAAAATAAATGAATAAATAATCTATGTCCTTGAATATTGGTAATTTTATTGACTACAAATTTTTAAATTTATCACTTTCTGATACATTATTTAATCAGTATTTATTTGTACAAAAAAAATGATAACCATAAATAAGAAAGAACGAAAAGAATATTTGCTCTATATATAAAAGAAATGTATTCAAATTTAGAATTGTTTGACTACAGTTGTATAAATTCACCAATCAAATAACATCTCACGCACTAATCTACTCTAATAATTTACAATTCAACTACGTACCAGAACGTTATGGATGTACTCTTCACATAACATATTTTACATGTGACGTAGTGCATACCCATTCCCTTACCGGAACTATTGTGTTTCATGTGACTGCATTTTGAATATCATGGCGCCATGATCATGACTCAATCAATTTACTCTTCAATTTTATTACAGAATATTAATGGCGGGTTCGCATCCTATGAGCTCACAAGATCATATAAATAGCTAGAGGTAACTTCTACTCTCTTGAAAAAGGATTAGGAAACATCTTTTTTTAAACTCCTTTGGTTGCTTCTGTCACAGGAATTGAATCCAGTTGAAACATTTTGCAGACATCATGATTGACTATCATTATGTAACTATGTATTACATTAATTACATGATTACTTGTTCTTTAGATTTATGATGAGTGAGTTCTTCCTTTTAAATGTCATCATTTTTATGGATACGTGGATTGCACATCAGCAGCAATTCAAGCTCTTGCTTTATTCAGACAAGAATATCCAAAACACAGGAAGATGGAAATAGAAACTTGCATTACCAAAGCAGCAAATTATATTGACAGCATACAGTTATCGGATGGTTCATGGTTTGCAATTTTTTTTTTTAAATTTTCTTATTAGCCAACAAAACTCACTTCATTTTGTTCGTAACAACTAATGCAAACTAATTGAAAGATGTCATTGAGTAAAGTGACAAATAAATCCTTGAATATTTATATTTTAGATAGATTAGTCTCTAAAAAAAATACTAATAAAGTCTTTTAGGATAACAAAGTTGAACAAATTGGTTTAAATCAAGACCTTCTACCCTAATCATAAAGGCTAATTTAAAAATAGTGTGTACACGTCTCTGCTGTTATGAAAGACTTTATTAGTACTTTTTTTTTCTTTAAGAACTAATCTATCCGAAGTGTAAATACTCAGGAATTTATTTGTCACTTTACTCAATGTTATTTAAACATTTTTTTTAGATTTTATTTATTTATCAAATACAAAAAGAAACATAAGTACTTCACTACTTTATGGAATTAATGGATCGTCATCTAAATCGTTTAAAATGGAAAGGGGCTTGAGACAAGGTGACCCGCTCTTTCCGTTCTTGTTTGTGCTGGTTGTGGATGTTCTGCATAGAATGGTTGGTGAGGCAGTTAGGAATGGCCGCATTTCTCCTTTGGTGGTTGGTCGAGACAGGGTGGAGCTATCACACCTTCAGTTTGCTGATGACACCATTCTGTTTTGTCCACCAGATGATGAGACTATGCAGAATTACAAGCGGCTGCTGCGTTGGTTTGAGTTAATGTCAGGGCTCAGTATCAACTTCGACAAGTCCAGTTTGATTCCACTCAATTGTGAAGAGCAGTGGGTACAGCGTATGTGTAGGTTGTGGGGTTGCAAGGAAGATACCCTCCCTGTAAAATACCTTAGAGTCCCTTTAGGAGCTAATCCGAGGTTGATTAAGACCCGGAAGCCTATCATTGATAAGGTGGAGGAGAAACTAAACCTCTGGAAAGCTAAGGTGCTAAACAAAGCGGGAAAGCTGGTGCTTATAAAATCTGTCATGAATAGTTTGTCAGTGTATTATCTGAGCTTATACAAGATGCCAAAGGCAGTTGCTGAGAAGTTGATTTCCTTGCAGAGAATATTTTTGTGGAGTAAGGAGGACGGGAGGCAGGGCATGGCATTGGTGAAATGGGAGTTGGTGCAGGCCCCTAAGAAATTCGGTGGGCTGGGAGTTGGAGATGCTATGATTCGGAACGCCTCACTGTTGTTCAAGTGGTGGTGGCGTTTTGTGAAGGAAGATTGCCCATTGTGGAAGAAGGTGGTCTACTCATGTAATAATTTGAGGCCGAATGAGTTACTATCCACTCAAGTGCTGCCTATTAGAGGAGGCCCATGGAAGGATATTTGCCATATAGAATTCAAGGAGCAGCATCTGAGGGATAGGATGATTACAAGTTTGGCCATAGAGATCGGTGACGGCCGAATGACTCGGTTTTGGGAGGATGTTTGGTTGCATTGTGGTTCTTTGAAAGATCGATTTCCCAGGTTCTTCTCTGTTTCAAACCAATGTAGTTTGGCTATTGGGGATTGTGGGTTTTGGGATGGGATAGAGTGGATGTGGAACTTCCAATGGAGGCGTGAACTCTTTCAGTGGGAGTTAGAACTCCTGAGTCAGCTACATGAGGTTTTGAGACCTGTGAGGTGCTACAAGAAGGAATGCTATCAGAGGATGTAACCAGCTACAGCTTCACGAAGACCATCTGGAAATGCTTGGTTCCACCAAGAGTGGAGTTGTTTGCTTGGTTTGTCCTGGTGTGGAGTGCATGGATATCTGTGCTTGGCCGGGCCTGGATTTTCCCGGAGTTACTGAAGGACCATTTCCTGAGTTGGACAGATGAGCCGCGAAGAAAGGAAGATCGAAAGCAGCGTCCGAGATGCTTCTGCGCGATCATTTGGCACATTTGGATGAAGCGAAATAGGAGGATTTTTCAGAATGAAGATAAAAGGCGTAGACGATATCATCACAATGACCGTCCTGAGTAGTGAAGAGTGGAGAGGTGTGCATCCCTAGGGTTGTTGATGGCTATGCCGGAGATGACGTGGGGACGTCGGTTCTTTGGGTTAGGTTTTTGGGAGTTGTCGATCATGGGGAATTTGCTTTACCTATGGCACATGGTTTGGAATTAAGGGACTGATAGATGCAGGCAAGACCTACCAAGATAGCCACAGCATTAGAAGAGCATGTGATTTTTTGCTTTCCAAACAGCTAACTTCTGGTGGCTGGGGAGAGAGCTATCTCTCATGCCAACAAAAGGTGTTATCAACCTTACACCTAATGACTTAGTGCTTTAATAAGAAACTATATTTGTTCCCCCTTGTGTACTCATTTTTCCTTGTATATCAAGTTGATTATCTCCTTCCACCATTGAATGTAGTATGAGAATTGCTCAAGTCAGTTCAATATATGAGGGGAATAAAAAAAGTTCATATAACTCAATGAAGAACCGATAGCTATCCTTTGTCTAGATACATTAATTTTTCAGTAAACCCAAAAGGTGAAAACGACAATTATTTTCAACCGGAGGGGGTTGCATTATTTTAGAATAGTTGCACTACTCTAAGCATAGCTTTTTTTTTCTTGTCACCAAATAAATAGAACAAAAATGTGCACAGGTATACACAAATCTGGAAGGAAACAAGTCCCATCTAGTGAACACTGCTTGGGCTATGTTGGCACTTATTGAATCTGAACAGGTATACTATGGCAAATACAAATTGAGTTCAATGTGTAGAACCTATTTTATCTATTTGGAAAACTAATGCTAAAATGAATGAAATATATGGTTTAGGCTCAGAGAGATCTATCCCCACTGCATCGTGTGGCTAAGCATTTGATTAATTCACAAATGGAAAACGGGAGTTCCCTCAACAGGTAACAAGTACCAACCATATACTTAGATAATTTCTTCGATCAAGAATAAATCAAATGAAAAGTGAAGACTGTAACTAAATTTTTTAGGGGAATGCACATTGCACATAATGTTTTTATTTTAATATTTTTTTCTGAGGTAAAAAACAATCTCCTCTCTTCACCCAACTTCATTATTCACCGTAGTCCGTAACATTACCGATATGTGTGGGAGAAAGACAAGAATAAGAATCAATTTGTCATCCACTAGTGTACACCTACTTTCATCTGCTCATTAAAATAAAATGAGGTGGGAATTTGGAGGGGAAAAAAAGGTTAGTGTGTTAAAATTGTTTACACCATGAATTTGCACGAATTAGACCCTTGATGGGGTTAGAGTGCCTAATTGTACCTAGTTAAATTGCAGGAAATACGAGGAGTGTTCAAGAATTGTACCATCAACTGCGCAGGATATAGAAACATATTTCCCATATGGACACTATAATAATCATGTAAATAAACAAGTAGAGAGTTTTAATTAATAATTCCTGCTTCCGTGTGCTCTTTACATCCCATTAACTATATTACCCTTTGGCTGTAAAGAAATATGGTATGGGGGAAGAAAAAGTTGAGCATTAAAGCTATAAAATTTCTATTGAATAAATCACTCATGGAATCAATAAGTTGCAAAAATTTACTGATACAAAATCTTGTTTCAAAATTTTCTCAGTGCTCATGTGTGGAGCCTAGTAAAACAATAATTCCTTGTTATAAACCACCTCCACCAGATTTGACCAATTTGCTGCCCTGATTTCTTCACTCCAAGAAATGTAGTGTAGAACAAATACTTTTTAACTTACCCGCTACTCAGTTCAATGATTCGCTTTCATCTTGTTTCCATGGCCGTTAATTGAAGTTTCGAAATTGAGGGCTTTGTCATAACTAAATATGGGAATTACTAAGAAAGCCAACCACACATCTTACACTCTGAAACATCTTATCTACCCTCTGCCACACATTGCACTGAATATCAAGAAGCTTCCGAGCCTTTTCTTGTAAGTGTGAATGCTGCCGAATTGTCTCACCATGTATCTGGCAACAGGAAGCGCGGTACAGAAATTGTAAACAATCGATCAAAAAAACAAATATTTCTCATTTATTGAACATGTGCCTATGAACAGTCAAAACCACCCAACAATGAAAAAGGTAGTGTCTCTGACCTTCAAAAATAACCTGATGACAGCTTGTAGGAACTCGAAATTATTTCTGCAGGAGAGCTCATGGATAAAATAATCCATAAGCTGTTCAATCGATACTAACTCCGGTCTCTTCTCACCTTGTTCATCATCGTTGTCGTCAATTATCTGAAGCATTCGAAGTTCCATATCCAGAGTTGATGGAGATAATCCTTTGATGTAATCAGTGAATGCGCCATCTGCAACATGGAAAATCAAGAAAGTTATGATGCACTTACAAGGCACTTTCAAGAGAATGAACACTATTGAATTAATTGCCGGTGAAATAAACATATGATATTTATATAAGAACAAAATAGTTGGGTTCTTACAGTTATCTGCCACGTTTGAGGATTGAAGAAGATGCAGAAAACGGGATGACGTCGAATCTAATCTTGTCTTTTTCATTTGTTTACCATCACCAGCTCCGTCCCTCTCTTCAACTGATAACTTGCCAGGCTCAAACAATATTTCTCCAGATAGGGATGGAACTGAAGGCAAGAAAAATGGAGCTTTTTCGGGCTTCTTTGGAGGCTCAATAGGTTTATTGCGTATCTGGAATTAAGAGTTTGTTATATAACAATCAGGAGAAATATCAGTCAGTTGAGCAAAATACAAATGAAAATGAAGGAAAATAGGTTTCACAAAAATGTTCATAGCATGAGAAGCGATGTTGCTGAGAAGTAAGTGCATACCTTTATAATGTCTAAATTAATCAAGCTTTGCCACTGGCTCTTTGGCAGCAGTGAGAGTGTGACCAAATCAGGTATTTGATTAACTTGAGTTGGAACATGTGGGGCATCTTTAGGTTGAGAAGCATCCACCACCTCATCCAACTCCTCAACTTGAGAATGTTCTATGGAAGATATAGATGGCAACTTGACACTCACCACCTCTTTCCCACTTGCATATGAATCAACAGTTGAAGTACTAGAGAACATTGTTTGGTTTACCCTGATAAAAGGTGTCACCATAAAAGATGGTTTCTAATTAAGTAGAACGCTTTTTCCATTCAATATCATTATCATTTAAATAACCACATCAACTCTTCCCATTCAGGAATTTTATTTCAGAAATTAATGTCACTAAAGCCCTAACATCAACTTTTCCCATTCAGAGTTATTAATCTCGGAAATTATCAACATTATGTGTGTGAAACATTATGGGAAATGTAACAAGTTTTCCACAAAGTGGTTATTACCCATGAGGAATGAATTAAGAAACTCACCACAGGTATACCCCATTTTGATCAACATGAGCAGTTGCTAATATATCCATGTTTGGGGAAAGAGATAATGCTGTAATAGGCACATTAACATGAATTGCATCTATCTGTCTTGCTAAGATCACATCCCAAATTCTAAGACTTCCATCCATACTAGATGACAAAAGCCACTTCCCATCCTCACTGAAGCACAAGTCTGTTATGCGATCAGTGTGACCATCAAACTTACGAACTAATCTAAGAGCCACAACATCAAACAATCTGATTGCTAAATCATTTGCTACCGTAGCCAGGAGACCTACAAAAATTATTAAAACACTTCAAATCACATAATGACCCAACAGTATGAATTATAAGGCAGAAATTTCTTCCAGTGTCTTCATAAATTTTTTTCTCTTTAAAAATAGAAAATATAAATTAAAAAAAAAATGACGAAGGAATTAGAAATACACAAACATACGAGGGGGATATGGAATGTAGTAAGAACTCAATTTACCATTATAACGATGATAAACAATCTTAACAACAGAAAAACCGATCTCCCATCTGGATTTAAGTTCACGTTCTTTGAAATCCCAAACCTGCAGAGACATTATAAATGAGGATTTCCAGTCTAATGTCACAATATTAAACTAAGTGATTTGTGTTGTTTGTTAACTTCAACGAGTGCCAATTACAGACTGCCTCCAGATAAGAAATATGAACCTTTATATCTCCTTGATATCCTGCACTTATCATGAGAGTGTTAGTTGAGTCACATGCGACTCCAACCACTTCACTGTCATGAGCACACCTTAGTGATTCTGACATGTCAATGTAAGCACCCCGAGGTAGTCCAGATTGTAGGTTAAACCTTTCAATCCAACCACCTGCTGTCCCTAGGATGGCGAAATTGCCACATGCACTGATGGCGCAAGCCTGTTGACATATGATAGTAGTCAATCAGAATCATTGTTAGCCAAAAGGTTTAATTATACAGTTTTTCCCCCCAAGAAGTGATCTAAAGACACTTTTTAAATAATCAAAAGTGGAAAGTATTCAAAGAAAAAATGAAAAATAATGCGCAAGTTGTCAATTAAGCAGACATTTTACTTTTCATTGATTGCTTTCTTTGTCCAATTTCTCACTAAGTGCCCTTAATGCACTATATAGAAAATCCTAGAGATAATGAATAAAGTGAGATCCTAACCTTTACAGGTGTCGGATTTTCTGGGCAGGGATTCAATATATGTTCACCAAGAACAAAATTTTGAAGTCTCCACACATATGTCTGAGCAGTATCCATATGACAAGTAACCACGTTGCACCAATCACGTTCTCGAATTTCAGCTGAAGTTTGTACAAGAAATAAGAGGATTTGAAACAGATAGCAGCAGATTATAATATAATACATCAAGTGTAAACCAGCAAAATCAACCATAGAGATTTTGATTTTAAGGAGCTTGGTGGTCGTAGATCTATATGACTAGGCTATCTTTTATTTACTTTCAATTTATATACTTATACACATGCCTTTAAGGCTGGATTCCCCACTGTAATTCAGATTCTGCATTAATATACATCAGTTTCAATTTCATTTCTTCAGCAAAATTGGAACGAAATGCAAAATTCCTTTTCTTTCTTTCTTTTTTATCTTTTTACTTTGAGGGGATGTTATTTTATTAGGCATTAATGAACGACTAGCTTTTGTTGGACTATTGATTGTAGATAATAGTGGCACCAACCTGAACTACAGAGAAAAGCCGAAATGCACGATCCTGACCAGCAGAGAGAATATGTCTTCCATTTGCATAAAACCTGCCATATGTAATTTGCAGGTGTGCCGTAGGTCATGAGACATGCCAAATTAGAAGTGCAAAAATTAAAATCATTACATCGTATGATAGTACGGAAGAAGAATTAACATGGCTAAAACGTAGAAAAGGAGGAAGCAAGCAGACTACACATAAGAATCCATTGGCTGCACATCATGTAGAGGTCAAACAATCTTGTTCCACACACATGACAATGACAAAGGATATATAGATGTCTTCCATCAGAAGAAAAACTAGAAGTTCCATCATTACTTTCTAACCCAAGTGCAAAAAGATTAACATCCGTTCAAGGACTAGAGAACAAATAAAGAAGCAACATATTTCAAAAAATTGCTTCAGAATATTTAATATTAACAATGATAGAGAACATTCACAACAAAGTTGATAAAAAAAATTTCCCAAATAAACTAACACCTGGAAAATAATCATTACTTTATGCAAAGGGGAGGAGCACTATGGCCGCTTCGAAAGCGCAAAAGACGAGGGTCGCCATCGGTCGTATCGAAAATCCACATCTGAGCAAGCAAAAAATAAATAAATAAATAAAGGAAGATATTTCAACGAAAATTTATATATGCATGATGCAAACATGTATGTATCTTCCAAAAAGAATAAATGTCACCTTAATAGAATTATCTGCTGAAGAACTCATAAGCACTGGCTCATTTGCAAAGAAATGTAGTGATGTGATCACGCTATCATGAGCCTCTCTTACAACTGACTGTAGCCTTTTCTTTTCCAGATTCCATACGCTTATGACACCTGATGAACCTCCAGAAGCTAGAAGGGGTTGCCCATCTAAGCCAGATAAAATAATCCACCAATAAAATCAATACAAAACACCAAAAGGCACTAAAAGCCTGAAGAATAGAGGCAGCTCCATATTTGATTTATTATGCAAAATATCGCACACTTACCAGTGCAGAAAGATAAGGCAGTGACAGAACCTCGTGTAGAATGTGTAAATGTAACCAATTCTTCATCATAACGAATGTTATGAACATGAATGCTTCCATCTGCACACCCAACTGCAACGACATCTAGAGCAGGGGAGGAAACACAACAGGTGATCGGTGAATCCCATCCCTTAAACTCAAATATCTTTTTCTTTGTGCTAACGTTCCAAAGCTGCATAGGACCTTGCTCGCTCCCAACGAGAACCTATTACATATTTCTCAATCATAAAGGAAGTCTTAACTCTAAACGTCACTTTCCCTTAACTCCTTAATTAGCCCTTGACTACAATTGCAGCCCCAGTAAAGCCTACTGCCCTATTCATTCTCAACTGAAAATTAAAGCCTACAATTTAATCTTCGGAATAAGTAGAAAGACATGATTACCTTATTTAGGTAAGTATCAGGATGCATCATACAGCTAGGGCTAAAACTCTGATCAAGTGATATTCAAACAATTCAATGAAACAAAAGAATATAAGAAAACGAAATTACGTTGAAAATCTGAAAGGCCTTTCCAACGCTGACAGTGACGAAAGTTTCGGTGCCAAGTCTCTGAACTGAAACAGGGACACCGCTTGTTATGCATCCAATGGCCCTAAAAGGTTCGAATATTCCCATTCCTTCTTCTTCTTCTTCTTCTTCTTCTTCTTCTTCTATGAAATGAATACGCACTCTCTCACCACCAACGGCTCGTGGCTTCGCAGGGTTTAGGGTTTTGCGTTCACCACACTTGGGACATAGAAACGCACCGTTTTGTTTGTTATTCTTTCCATAAGGTTGCGAGACCGGACCAATCAATAAACCAATAAAATTACTGGTTCACTAGTTTAATGGTTCAACCGAGATCTAACTGATTTAATTAAATATTAAAAAATATAAAAAATTTAATATATAATTTTAAATATTTTAATTTAATAATTTTAAACTAATAAAATTTAAATTTTTACAATTTCGCGTAATAAATTATTCATAACAACTTCAAACATCAAAATTTATCACTAAACAAAATTAAAACACATAAAAATAACAAACACATAATGTTTTATTAAAAAAACCAACATTAACAACATATATTTTTATTGTATGAAACGAATTAAATTCAAAAAATCATTTTGTGATTGCATCTTTTAAATCAAAAAATCACAAACTAACAAAATTAACCATTAACAAAATTAACTCAGACAAGCAGCAGCAATTTAGAATATTAATCCTAGCAACTTATAATCAAAGAATCAATATTATACTAACTCAACAACTTAAAATAGTAAACCCAATAATTCAGAATCACATAATCAGTATTATTTTAAAAAAAAAATCAAAACAAGCAAAAATAAATTGAAGTACCGGAAGCAAGGGGAAAAGGAAGTGAAGGCGACGACGGAATCGAAAGTGATAGCGTCGGAGAAGGAAAGTGAGCTCAAATAGAGAGAGCCAGAGAGAGAGCTCGAACAAGGAAGTGAGCTCGGATAGACAACGACCGGCGGACCCATCAATCCTTCGCAACGGCGATGCCAGGAGCTCGATGCAACCCTTCGTGCGACGGCCAGCAGAGAAGGAACGTCGAAATGATGGCCGAGAAGATTTTTCCAACACAGCGAGGATAAGGGTTTGGTGATGAGTGTGAGTGATGGGTTTCGGATGGTGGCTAGTGGGTGATGGGATGGTGGCTGTTGGAACTTCGAAGAGGAGAGGGAGTGAGGGGATCAGGGGATATATTTGGGTTTTTTGAGTGAGCGAGGGAAGAAGGGGAAGGGGGATTTGGGTAGGGTTAACAATCTATATCCTATCTATGGGTATCCAACCCAGACCAACCCGTTCGGGTAAGGTTGCCTACCATACCCGCACCTCTGATATATTATATAATATATATGTAAAAATGTATATAGTGAAGAAAGTGAGTATTGAACCCACAATCTTTTTCTTATAAAAACTTGAGATAACTGCTAAACTAGTTGATGATCATATCATTTATAATTTTATGTTAGATTTCTTTAAGATTTTAGTATATTTTATTTTTAATTTGAATTTAGTTTTTTATTTTCTATTTTATTAATATGTATGAAATTTGAAATGGTTGAATTTTATATATACTTGAATTTTCTCTTATTTTTCTGCGGGTAGGGTACGGTTTAGAACTTTAGGTGCGGGTAGGGTTAGGGTTGAAAATTTCTCAACCCGCGAGTAAGGTAGGGTAGAATTTTAAAAAAGTTTTCAATCTGCAGGTAGGGTTAGGGTAGAGTCCAAACCCTACCTATAACACCATAATTAGCCTAAGTCTTACCTCGCGTCGTAAAGCAAAGGTTAATCAGAGGTTACGACAGTTCTAAGCTCATACGTACAATATATATAGAAGAAATAATATAATCTAGAAACCCGATGAAAGATATAGTTCAAAGACTAGGATTTGAAAAGCGCAAAATGCACTATCTTAAGGTATAAGAAACAGAAGAGATATAAACAAGGTAATAGTATCATAGTATAATATCATAAGAAACTAGCCTCGACTCGCGGAGTTTAAGCCGGCTAGCCATATATAGACCATATAGAAACTTAACAATTTAAAAACAGCTTATACAAGTTTTTCTCTCATAATACAAGCCTCTAGGCTAAACAAAATACAAAAGTGAGAGACATATAAACAAAATAAACCAAAAAGACTCCAAAAGAAACCAAGATCCTCCGCTCCTATCACCATCCAAAGCAACTCACCGAGGTGGGTTGCGACCTGCATCTGAAAAACACAACAAAGATATGGTATGAGAACTGGAGGTTCTCAGTATGGTAACAGTATCCAGTGATGTAGGATATAAGACCCCGGGATGCCAAAGGCAATCCTAAGCTCTATATCCATCACAAGATTCAAGCTTAAAGCATTCTAAAACAAATAAGCATAACATAAACTTTATCATAAGTAAACCGGGTGATCTATCTTAAGGGATTTCTACTCTAACCATACACCGCTGTCCCACAGCCTTCACCAGCCTATCCTCCATGCGATCCCATTACCACCGCCTTCCGAACCTCCTCAATCCCAGTAGAAAGCACAATTAAATAACAATGCAAGTAATCCACAAGTAAAAGCATACAAGGCAAGTAGATCAAGTAGGCAAATAGGCATGTTATTCAATTAGGCATACAATTTCAAGTCGGCAAAGCAAACAAACAGATAGGAATGCATATGATGAATGCCTGCCCTACTGGCTGTGATATCACATTGTCGGTTCAACTGCCAACCCGACACATCTCCATGGAGACGTCGCCCTTCGGATTTCTCATATGGGAATCCCCGAGATATAGTGCCCGGATCATTGTCCAGGTACCGGCGCTTGCTCGCCTCTGGTCCGAAGCGATGCGAGCGGGATACTCTTGCCACAGACCTCACATCTCAACGCAAGCGGGACGAACCATCGCCCTTACGCCACCGCCGCTACCTCGACAGGCGGGATCCAACCCCGTCCCTGCCGGGCACATAGCGTCTCATATTCTCAGTAAAAACAATATTTCAGTGGTTTCCAGAAAACATTTTCAGTATACATGGATCCATCGTCTCAATCCAAGTCCTCAACTCATCTCAACCACTGTCCATTCATAACTCAGTTTCCAATGTCAAAAGTTCATCATTCCTTATCTCATATATCACTCATCCTCCACCCAACGTCAATTCATTCTCAGCACGCCAGAAACCTAGGCCTCCATTTTCTAATTTATCATAAAACCGTGTTCTAGAAACCTTAAGTTACATCCCAGGTTCTAATACTCAAAACTAGGCCCAAAAGTCTTAAAATGGTGTTTTAGAAGCTTACAACCTTGTTGGGAAGGTAGAATAGTTGAAAACAAATAAAATTTTGAGAAACAGGACGTGTGCGGCCGCACAAGGGTCTATACGTGCGCACACTCCTGAGAGTTTTGAAATGTGTGCGTACGCACAGGTGTAAATTTTTACAAAGATCTGTGCACTCGCACAACCTGTGCCAGTGCCCCCAACAGACTGACCTTCCCGACGTGTGCATCCGCACAGACCTGTGCGTCCGCACAAGTTAAAGTTTTTCCTTGGATATGCGCGCGCACAAGCCGTGCTGGCACTGCGAACAGAACGCACTTCCCTGCCTGTGCGTGCGCACAGGTGTGTGCGTCCGCACAGGTCAAAATATTTGCAGGGTGTGCGTCCGCACGAGGGTGTGCGCTCGCACATATCAGAAATCATGAAATTCTGCAACTTTGTAGAATTTCAGATTTTTAACACCAACTTTGAATAATCATAACTCCCTCTACAAAATTTAAATTTTCACAAACTTCATATCGATTTAAAGGGTTTTTAAAGATCTTTAATTCTAAACAAATTTCAGTCAGTTTCGAAAACCGAGGCAAAAGTTATGATCGGACAAAGTTCACCAAAAACTAACTTTTATCTAATAACCCAATTTGCCAATTTTTCCAACTTTCTTATCTCAAATCAACCAAAACACTACCAAACCAATTAAAGCCCCTCCAAGATCCATTTTTCACCAAAAGCTACCCTCTTGGGCCACAAACCACAATTTATACCAATCTCTCATCATACTTCATCATTTTCAACATCAATATCATCATATTACAATTATCAATAACTTTTCACCAACACACTCACCATTCATCATTATATCAACATCAATTTTCTATCATCGAACTCATTTATGCTTCTAAGCCATAAACAACAATAGTCATTCACCCCAATTTACATACATCATAATCTCAATATCATTATTTCTCAATCATAACCATATTAATTCAACATAGAACATCAACCAAACATCATCAACAACCACATAAATTCAACTCTATCTTATGGGTCACTAGCCTAAGTGTCCATGAATATTATATACTACATAGAAGAAACCAAAACCATACCTTGGCCAATTCTCAATATGTACCAATACCCCAATTGAGCACAAGTCACGCTTTTAACCACAATCCAAGCCATCAATCAACTCCACAAGCATCAATAATCACCAACAAGCTCCAATATTCAAGCTAATATCACATATAATTTACAATAATTCAACCTAGGGTTTCATATATACATAAAACTACAAGAGATCAAGTAGGCTCACCTTACCCAAAGATGATTGGGACAAAACTCAATAATAATCAAGTGCTAGAATGTACCTAATTAATCAAAATCACAAGAACCATTCATTCACCATAGCCAAAAACCGAATCTGTAATGGAATGAAAAATTGGGCAAGAAATTGGAAATTCCTTACCACTTTGTTTGGATGAAATTGAAGAGCTCGACGAGAGTTTTGCGTAGCAACTTACGGCACGTGAATCGGAGCTTTGTAGCTCAGGTTATGGTTGAATGAAGAAGATGGTGAATAGTATTTAAAACCCTCATCTCTCCTCTTCTTCAATTTCACGTTTCTGCTGCTGGTGTGTGGTAGAAGTGGCTGAGTTTTCCACTTCATGTACTTATATATTGTTGGGCTTGGGCCCAACTTGGGCCTGGTCCAACCCGTTAGCATTTTTAGCCCGTTTGGCCCAACTTCGGGCCAAACCTTTAAAATTATTGCCCGGTTTTTCATTTCTAACAATTTTCTAAGGTTTTCGCTGGTTTTCACTTTTTCTCATGCGGTATCGGGCAGACTTGAACCGGTTCAACCAGTTCAACTACCGGTTCGCGGTTTTTCATGGTTTTTCGCAAAAAGCACATTTTCTGACTCAGAAAGACCTACTGAGTCCAAAAATCACCTTTAAATCCTCAAATTCCCTCTCTAACTTTTCGAAGCCTAATTTGGGCAATTAATCACTTAATTAACTGGTTGATTAGTTGCGGTTCTTACATTCTCCCCACCAAATAAAAAATTTTGCCCTCAAAATTTGGATCACCCTATCATCATCCTTAAACGTTTCCTCGACTTAAACCTACCGCTCACCATCCATCGTTTCGTTCCTCCACGTTAGCCCAATTCCTATTTACATCTTTTATTCTTATGTATAACTCCATATTCTAATTGAATTCAAGCCTGTATCTTACTTGTCCTGCTTACTCTTAACTCTCTTCAATCAACCTCAATACAACATTAGCATTTCAATTCAATGCTCTCCAAATCTATCCTTCAACTAAATCCACTCCTATTTCCATCTAAGCCCAAAGTTATCTTGAACAAATATCGCAATGCTTGTCTTTCAAACTCGACACTTGAACTCACGTGCCTTCCAATATCAAATTTAGTCATCTACCCTCATGTTCACAACCTATCCTAATTCCTTCCACCCTTACTACTGCAATCAAACTTAGGTCTTAGAAACTTTTACTTACATTAATCGACTAAAGTCTTCAAGTATTCAAGTCTAAGATACGCTTAATCTTCGTCCTATGACCTCTACTCACAACTATCATGAGCTATTGCATTCCGAAAGCTTCTGCTGCGCCACTCTGATTTTTCAACCACTAATTGAATAACTAATCCAAATGCTCAATCAAGTCATACATCATTCATCGGATTACAGAACCTAGGCATACGTCTAAACTTCCTCAACTTGACCCAAATAGGGTTCACGCTCGTCCTAAGACTAATTTCTAACTTAGGGCCCCCTAGCATCTCTATGCCTAATTCAAAATCTCCTAAATTCTCAATCGTAAGTAATTTTCCATAGCTCCAATTACAATACCCATCAGTTTCCAACCATTCAACACCTTCAAAGCCTAGCAACAGTTCTTATACTAACTACAATTTCAATACCATCTGCTCCATCATACTCCTAACTAACTCCATCATCTCAAACGCCTAAAATATCCTATTCTTCCTTTCCTCTATTCGTTTGATAAAATTCCAAGATCCATAATACCACCATACCATTTGTCTCGTATATAATCATTCAATTCATTTACAATTTTGTCCATATGTACAATTTAACTTCCCTTAGTCATACTAAACAATTGGTAAATCTCTATTTATTTTAACTAGCATCAATTGTTAAACTCAGCAAAAATTCAAGCCTAAATTCCTCCTCACTTATTTTTCTCCTTCTCTACTTACCTCTGCACTCAATGGTTCACCATGTGCCAACATCATATTAACTATCTTATGATCTATACGTGAGAACTAAAATCAAACGTGATTATCCCTAAGTAGTAGCTTAACTCCCAATTGTAGTCCTTGAGTAATTTCCCCCCATCTTCATGGAGGTAGTTCCCCTTGCTCCACATCTTTAACACAAATATAAACGCAACATGCTCCAGATCGTGAGTCAGAGATTCCACTTTGTATGTCCTCAACTACCGCGACGCACCAACCATTACCTCCTAATGCTACTTCGATGCGCACTCCAAGACTTTCAACGAGGCGTTATCGTAGATCCTATCTGGTCCCTGAGGTTCACATAACACAAGTACCGGTGATGTAGCTAATCTTTCCTTCAAGTTCTGGAGGAATTACAATTCGGCGTTGGAGCCAATGGAGTATCCTTGTGTATTTATTCATAGGTAACTCCATTCGTAAAAGTAAGGCTTCACAACTCCTCGTAAGATCGCACGCTCGCCGGTTTCATCCTTCGTGTTCAGAAGCTGCGTCCTACGGAACTAACTTATCGATGGTTGCGTCTAAGAATGGCATGTGATGTCGAATTAAGCCCAAGTTATTTGAAGGGATACCGAGCTCAAGAGAAAGCAAACAACTTTGAATGGTATCCGTAAGAAATTGAAAAGGTACATTATGTTATGTTTAGACAAGGTTATAGAGAACAAAAAAATGCACCAGAGGAGAAAATTAGAGTGCACCTCAAGAAAGGGATTCCAAATTAAGAATCTTTGAAGAAAACAATATGGCACATTGAATCAAATGTGTCCCTACTGATTTTATTACTAGTCCGTGAATAAAGATGGTTTTAGGCTCATGCTAAGGAGTACGAATTGTGTGAAAGGACACGTGCAAACAGGGATTTGATTTAGGGAACGTTCAATTTAATTATCAAGAAAGGTCACGGAATAAAGTTCTTCAATGCTGATTACAAAAGAATGATAGATCGAGTCACAAGCTTTTGTTGGTAATCTCTCTCGTATTAAGTCTCCCATTACTATCCTCCTTCACTCCGGCTCCTCGCAACTGATCCATTAAGTTATCTATCCTCGGTAACGGATACTGGTCATTCACAGTCACTTTGTTAAATCGTCGGTGCTCCCCGCAAAGTCGCCTTCACCACCAAGCGCGTATATAACCCTTAGCTACAAATGTCCCTCCTTCCACAAAGTGTTCGGCTACTTAATATCGCCAACTTAACTTAAGTCGTGAAGGTACTTCATCTTTCATAATCCTACCGTGTCAATGCTTCCTCATGCCTTTTGCAGTGTCACTCTAATTGGTTGTCACTAAGAACCCAAATCACTTGGTTGTGCCCACCAGACTTATCTTCTCCCTTTCGTTCCTTCCGATGCTAAGTTTGGCCAGCCTTAACGGCAACATCCCATAAAATGAAACTAAGCTAAACTCCGGTCCCAAGCTTGACGTTTAATCTAATCTTCCTAGTTCTAAATCTTTGTCTCCATCATAAGCTAATAAGAAGAGTCAAGTTACAGTCCCCCACAACGTGATTAAAACTAGGTTATCAATTTCATTGTTACCTCGAGTTGGAGATCCTTAACTCCGTTACTAGGACCGATCTGCACCTTGGTCCTTTTTGTAAGGACAGCATCTAGAGATATGCCCTGACAATTCGCAACTGTAGCATCCACTTAACCCAGCCATGCATGACTTTTCCAGATGGTATCTTCCACATCTCGAGCACCTTAACTCCTCTTGTTGAGCCCACGCTTGCTTACCTGATCCTCTCGCCTGGTGTATTCAGCTATAGTCATGGACCCTTGCTTCAATAGTAAGAGCTCCAACTCTCTGGTCTCCCTTAATGATTCATGCCAATACTTTTTATAGAAAGCTTCCTGGAATAATGTCCATGTAATGTCCACCTTTTGTAGGTGTAGCAGTCGGCGCTCTCCTTGCCACCATTGTTGAGCTTCTCCCACTAGTTGATAAGCCGCATTACTTTAGCAGGATTTATCGATCCATTGAAAACCGGCGGGTCAGTTTTCAGAAAAGCAGCTAGAGTTCTCGGAATACCAACTAAGTTGTCCTCAGCACCTTCTTCATTTTCGCTTCCGGCTGATTGCCTTGTTTGCCGCAAAGCATGAGTAGCCATAACAGTGCCCGCTTAAATCCTGTTAGCTAAATTAGTCATTGCCACCATAAGTTTAGCGTTATCATCCGTCGACGGGTTACCCTCATAATCTCTCCATATACGTGACCGACCTTGTCCGCGAGTAGCCATTAGGGTTCCTGTGTCAACACCAAACAATCGATATCAAGGTGATCAGTCTTAATATCAAAAGTTTAGTGCTTCAATTATCCCAAACAGGCACTCACAAACAAGCATGCTATGAATTATCAAGTAGATAACCTAAATAGCAGGAAAAAAATGACCCAGAGTATGCAATGAAGCACAATCGGTCCATCCCTCAGGCTCACAAGGACGAACCGCTCTGATACCAAAATGTAACACCCTAATTAGTCTAAGCCTTACCTCGTGTCGTAAAGCAAAGGTTAATCAAATGTTAAGACAGTTCTAAGCTCATACGTACAATATATATAGAAGAAATAATATAATCTAAAAGCCCGATGAAAGATATAGTTCAAAGACTAGGATTTGAAAAGCGCAAAACGTACTATCTTAAGGTATAAGAAACAGAAGAGATATAAACAAGGTAATAGTATCATAGTATAATATCATAAGAAACTAGCCTCGACTTGCGGAGTTTAAGCCGGCTAGCCATATACAGACCAAATAGAAACTTAACAATTTAAAAATAGCTTATACAAGTTTTTCTCTCATAATACAAGCCTCTAGGCTAAACAAAATACAAAAGTGAGAGACATATAAACAAAATAAACCAAAAAGACTCCAAAAGAAACCAAGATCCTCCGCTCCTGTCACCATCCAAAGCAACTCACCGAGGTGGGTTGCGACCTGCATCTGAAAAACACAACAAAGATATGGTATGAGAACCGAAGGTTCTCAGTATGGTAACAGTGCCCAGTGATGTAGGATATAAGACCCCGGGATGCCAAAGGCAATCCTAAGCTCCATATCCATCACAAGATTTAAGCTTAAAGCATTCTAAAACAAATAAGCATAATATAAACTTTATCATAAGTAAACCGGGTGATCTATCTTAAGGGATTTCTACTCTAACCATACACCGCTGTCCCACAGCCTTCACCAGCCTATCCTCCATGTGATCCCATCGCCACCGCCTTCCGAACTTCCTCAATCCTAGTAGAAAGCACAATTAAATAACAATGCAAGTAATCCACAAGTAAAAGCATACAAGGCAAGTAGATCAAGTAGGCAAATAGGCATGTTATTCAATTAGGCATACAATTTCAAGTCGGCGAAGCAAACAAACAGATAGGAATGCATATGATGAATGCCTGCCCTACTGGCTATGATATCACATTGTCGGTTCAACTGCCAACTCGACACATCTCCATGGAGACGTCGCCCTTCGGATTTCTAATATGGAAACCCCCGAGATATAGTGCCCGGATCACTGTCCAGGTACCGGCATCTGCTCGCCTCTGGTTCGAAGCGATGCGAGCGGGATACTCTTGCCACAGACTTCACATCTCAACGCAAGCGGGACAAACCACTGCCCTTACGCTGCCGCCGCTACCTCGACAGGCGGGATCCAACCCCGTCCTTGCTGGGCGCATAACGTCTCATATTCTCAGTAAAAACAATATTTCAGTGGTTTCCAGAAAACATTTTCAGTATACATGGATCCATCGTCTCAATCCGAGTCCTCAACTCATCTCAACCACTGTCCATTCATAACTCAGTTTTCAATGTCAAAAGTTCATCATTCCTTATCTCATATATCACTCATCCTCCACCCAATGTCAATTCATTCTCAGTACGCCAGAAACCTAGGCCTCCATTTTCTAATTTATCATAAAACCGTATTCTGGAAAAACCTTAAGTTACATCCCATGTTCTAATACTCAAAACTAGGCCCAAAAGTCTTAAAATGGTGTTTTAGAAGCTTACAACCTTGTTGGGAAGGTAGAATAGTTGAAAACAAATAAAATTTTGAGAAACAGGACGTGTGCGGCCGCACAAGTGTCTGTGCGTGCGCACACTCCTGAGAGTTCTGAAATGCGTGCGTACGCACAGGTGTAAATTTTTACAAGGATCTGTGCACTCGCACAACCTGTGCCAGTGCCCCAACAGACTGACCTTCCCGACGGGTGCGTCCGCATAGGTTGAAATTTTTCCTTGGATATGCGCGCGCACAAGCCGTGCGGGCGCTGCGAACAGAACGCACTTCCCTGCCTGTGTGCGCACAGGTGTGTGCGTCCGCAAAGGTCAAAATATTTGCAGGGTGTGTGGTGCACGAAATGTGAATCACACTTTTCACAACTCGTACCACTAACCAGCAAGTGCACTGGGTCGTCCAAGTAATACCTTACCTGAGTAAGGTCGAATCCCACGGAGATTGTTAGCTTGAAGCAATCTATGGTTATCTTGTAACTCTTAGTCAGGATATCAATTATATTTATCAAGTTGAATTGCGAAAATTAAAAGAGCATGAAATAAATACTTGTTCTGCAGTAATGGAGAATATGTTGGAGTTTGGAGATGCTTTGTCTTCTGAATCTCTGCTTTTCCCCTGTCTTCTTCTTCACGCACGCAAAGTTCCTCCTATGGCAAGCTGTATGTTGGTGGATCACCATTGTCAATGGCTACCATTCGTCCTCTCAGTGAAAATGGTCCAGGTGCGCTGTCACCGCCCGGCTAATCATCTGTCGGTTCTCACTCATGCTGGAATAGGATCCGTTGGTCCTTTTGCGTCTGTCACTACGCCCAACCTTTGTGAGTTTGAAGCTCATCACAGTCATTCAATCCCTGAATCCTACTCAGAATACCACAGACAAGGTTTAGACTTTTCAGATTCTCAAGAATGCTGCCAATGGATTCTAGCTTATACCACGAAGATTCTGATTAATGAATCCAAGAGATACTCAATCAATCGAAGGTAGAACGGAGGTGGTTGTCAGGCACGCGTTCATAGGTTGAGAATGGTGATAAGTGTCACGGATCATCACATCCATCATATTGAAGTGCGAATGAACATCTTAGATAGAAACAAGCGTGTTTGAATAGAAAACAGAAATAATTGCATTAATTCATCGGGACACAGCAGAGCTCCTTACCCCCAACAATGGAGTTTAGAGGCTCATGCCGTCAAAGAGTACAAAGTTCAAATCTGAAATGTCATGAGGTACAAAATAAATCTCTAAAATTTGTTTAAATACTAAACTAGTAACCTAGGTTTATAGAAAATGAATAAGCTATGATAGATAATGCAGAAATTCACTTCTGGGGCCCACTTGGTGTGTGCTGGGGCTGAGACTTGAGCTTTACACATGCCTAGGCTATTTCTGGAGTTAAACGCCAGGTTGTAACCTGTTTTGGGCGTTTAACTCCAACTTGTAACATGTTTCTGGCGTTTAACGCCAGAATGCAGCATAGAGCTGGCGTTGAACACCAGTTTACGTCATTTATCCTTAAACAAAGTATGGACTATTATATATTGCTGGAAAGCTCTGGATGTCTACTTTCCAACGCAATTGAGAGCGCGCCATTTGGACTTCTGTAGCTCCAGAAAATCCATTTTGAGTGCAAGGAGGTCAGAATCCAACAACATCAGGAGTCCTTTTTCAGCCTGAATCAGATTTTTGCTCAGCTCCCTCAATTTCAGCCAGAAAATACCTGAAATTACAGAAAAATACACAAACTCGTAGTAAAGTCCAGAAATGTGATTTTTATTTAAAAACTAATAAAAATATAATAAAAAGTGACTAAAACATATTAAAAACTACCTAAAAACAATGCCAAAAAGCGTATAAATTATCCGCTCATCACAACACCAAACTTAAATTGTTGCTTGTCCCCAAGCAACTAAAAACAAAGTAGGATAAAAAGAAGAGAATATACAATGAATTCCAAAAATATCTATGAAGATCAGTCTTAGTTAGATGAGTGGGGCTATTAGCTTTTTGCTTCTGAACAGTTTTGGCATCTCACTTTATCCTTTGAAGTTCAGAATGATTGGTATCTATAGGAACTCAGAAGTCAGATAGTGTTATTGATTCTCCTAGTTCAATATGTTGATTCTTGAACACAGCTGCTTTATGAGTCTTGGTCGTGGCCCTAAGCACTCTGTTTTCCAGTATTACCACCGGATACATACATGCCACAGACACATAACTGGGTGAACCTTTTCAGATTGTGACTCAGCTTTGCTAAAGTCCCCAATTAGAGGTGTCCAGGGTTCTTAAGCACACTCTATTTTTTGCTTTGGACCTCGACTTTAACCTCTCAGTCTCAAGTTTTCACTTGACACCTTCACGCCACAAGCACATGGTTAGGGACAGCTTGGTTTAGCTGCTTAGGCCATGATTTTATTCCTTTAGGCCCTCCTATCCACTGATGCTCAAAACCTTGGATCCTTTTTATTACCCTTGCCTTTTGGTTTTAAGGGCTATTGGCTTTTTGCTCTTGCCTTTTGGTTTAAAGAGCTTTTAGCTTTTTCTGCTTGCTTTTTCTTTTTCTTGCTCTTTTTTTTTTCATTTTTTTTTCTGCAAGCTTTGTTCTTCACTGCTTTTTCTTGCTTCAAGAATCATTTTTATGATTTTTCAGATTATCAAATAACATTTCTCCTTTTTCATCATTCTTTCAAGACCCAACAATTTTAACATTCATAAACAACAAATTCAAAAGACATATGCACTGTTCAAGCATTCATTCAGAAAACAAAAAGTATTACCACCACATCAAAATAATTAAACTATTTTAAAATTCAAAATTCATGTACTTCTTTTTCTTTTTCAGAAAACAATTTTCATTTAAGAAAGGTGATGAATTCATAGGACATTCATATCTTTAAGACATAGACACTTAGATACTAGTGATCATATAGTAAAGACACAAACATAATTAAACATGAAGCATAGTAAATGAAAAACAGGAAAATAAGAATAAGGAGATTAAGGAATGGGTCCACCTTAATGAGGGTGGCGTCTTCCTCTTCTTGAAGAACCAATGGTGCTCTTGAGCTCCTCTATGTCTCTTCCTTGCCTTTGTTGCTCCTCCCTCATAGCTCTTTGATCTGCAGTCAATTGCTCTATCACTGAATTATGGAAAAACAAAAAGCAATGCTTTTACCACACCAAACTTAAAAGGTTTGCTCGTCCTCGAGCAAAAGAAGAAAGAAGTGGAGAAGATGGAGGAGATGGAGGTGTGTGAATGTGTGGGTTTGGGAGGGGAATGGTTTGAATTTGAATGGTGAAGTAGGTGGAGATCTTGTAGGGTCCACAGATCCTGTGGGGATCCTGTGGGGTCCACAGATCCAGAGGGGTCAAGGATGTATCATCCCTGCTCCTATTAGGCATGTAAACGCCCCTGCAGTGTAATCCTGGCGTTTAAACGCCAGACTACTGCCTGTTTTTGGCGTTAAATGCCCAAATGTAGCCTGTTTCTAGTGTTTAACGCCAGGTTGATGCTTGTTTCTGGCGTTTAAATGCCAGAATGCTCTTCCTCCAGGGTGTGCTATTTTTAATGCTGTTTTTCATTCTGTTTTTGATTTTTCAGTAGTTTTTGTGACTTCACATGATCATTAACCTAAAAAAAAACATAAAATAGCAGTAGAAAATAAAGAGATATAGTTAAATAACATTGGGTTGCCTCCCAACAAGCGCTTCTTTAATGTCAATAGCTTGACCTTACTGAGCTTTTAATCTAGTCTCAGTCTTGAGCATTCTTGCTCAACATTGCCTTCAAGATAATGCTTGACTCTCTGTCCATTAACAATGAACTTCTTATTAGAATCAATGTCTTGAAGCTCCACATGGCCATATGGTGACACGCTTGTAATCACATATGGTCCCCTCCACCGGGATTTCAGTTTCTCAGGGAATAATCTGAGCCTAGAGTTAAATAGCAGAACCTTCTGTCCTGGTTCAAAGACTCTAGGTGACAACTTTCTGTCATGCCACCTTTTTGCTTTCTCCTTGTAAAGCTTAGCATTTTCGAAAGGAGTAAGTCTGAATTCCTCTAGCTCATTTAGCTGGAGTAATCTTTTTTCTCCAACTAATTTGGCATCAAAGTTTAGGAATCTGGTTGCCCAGTAGGCCTTATGCTCCAGTTCCACGGGTAGATGACAGGCCTTACCATACACAAGCTGGTATGGAGAGGTCCCTATAGGAGTCTTAAATGCTGTTCTGTAAGCCCACAGAGCATCATCTAAGCTTCTCGCCCAATCCTTTCTACGGGTACTTACTGTCCGTTTCAGGATTCTTTTTAGTTCTCTATTAGAGACTTCAGCTTGCCCATTTGTCTGTGGATGATATGGAGTTGCCACCTTGTGGCTAATTCCATACCGGACCATAGCAGAGTAAAGCTGTTTGTTGCAGAAGTGAGTGCCCCCATCACTAATTAGTGCTCTAGGGACACCGAACTTGCTGAAGATATGTTTCTGGAGGAACTTCAGCACTGTCTTAGTATCATTAGTGGGTGTGGCAATGGCCTCTACCCATTTGGATACATAGTCGACTGCCACCAGAATATAAGTGTTTGAGTATGATGGTGGGAAAGGCCCATGAAATCAATACCCCATACATCAAACAACTCAATCTCCAAGATTTCTTGTTGAGGTATGGCGTAACCATGAGGCAGATTATCAGCTCTTTGGCAACTGTCACAGTTACGTACAAACTCTTGGAAATCTCTGTAGAGTGTAGGCTAGTAGAAACCACATTGGAGGACCTTGGTGGCTGTTCGCTCACCTCCAAAATGACCTCCAAATTGTGACCCATGGCAATGTCATAAGATCCTCTGTGCTTCTTCTCTAGGCACACACCTACGGATTATTCTGTCTGCACATCTCTTAAAGAGATAGGGTTCATCCCACAAGTAGTACTTTACATCAGTAATTAATTTTTTCTTTTGTTGCCTGCTGTACTCCTTGGGTATGAACCTTGCAACTTTATAGTTTGCAATGTCTGCAAACCATGGTGTTTCCTGAATGGCAAATAAATGCTCATCAGGAAAGATTTCAGAGATTTCAATAGAGGGAAATGACGCCCCTTCTACTGGCTCTATCCGGGACAGATGATCAGCCACTTGGTTTTCTGTCCCTTTTTTGTCTCTTATTTCTATATCAAACTCTTGCAGAAGCAACACCCATCTTATGAGCCTGGGTTTTGAATCCTGCTTTGTAAGTAGATATTTAAGAGCAGCATGGTCAGTGTACACAATCACTTTTGATCTTACTAAGTATGATCTAAACTTGTCAATGGCATAAACCACTGTAAGCAATTCCTTTTCTGTGGTTGTGTAATTTTTCTGGGCATCATTTAAAACACGGCTAGCATAATAAATGACATGCAGGAGCTTGTCGTGCCTCTGCCCCAATACTGCACCAATGGCATGGTCACTGGCATCACACATTAGTTCAAATGGTAAAGTCCAGTCTGGTGCAGAAATAACTGGTGCTGTGACCAGCTTAGCTTTCAGAGTCTCAAACGCTTGCATACACTCTATGTTAAACACAAATGGCGTGTCAGTAGCTAGCAGATTGCTCAGGGGTTTTGCAATTTTTGAAAAATCCTTTATAAACCTCCTGTAGAATCCTGCATGCCCCAGAAAGCTTCTGATTGCCTTAACATTAGCAGGTGGTGGTAATTTTTCAATTACTTCCACTTTAGCTTGATCCACCTCTATTCCCTTGTTTGAAATTTTATGCCCAAGGACAATTCCTTCAGTCACCATAAAGTGACATTTTTCCCAGTTTAAAACTAGGTTGGTCTCTTGGCATCTTTTCAGAACAAGTGCTAAATGGTCAAGGCAGGAGCTGAATGAGTCTCCAAATACTGAAAAGTCATCCATGAAGACTTCTAGAAATTTCACAATCATATCAGAGAAGATAGAAAGCATGCACCTCTGAAAGGTTGCAGGTGCATTACACAGACCAAAAGGCATTCTTCTGTAAGCAAATACTCCAGAAGGACATGTGAATGCTGTTTTCTCTTGGTCCTGAGGATCTACTGCAATTTGGTTGTAACCTGAATAGCCATACAAAAAGCAGTAATATTCATGACCTGCTAGTCTCTCTAGCATTTGGTCTATGAATGGTAAAGGAAAATGATCCTTTCTGGTGGCCGTGTTGAGCCTTCTGTAGTCAATACACATGTGCCACCCTGTAACTGTTCTTGTAGGAACCAGTTTATTTTTTTCATTATGAACCACTGTCATGCCTCCCTTCTTGGGAACAACTTGAACAAGGCTCACCCAGGGGCTATCAGAAATAAGATAAATAATCCCAGCCTCCAGTAATTTGGTGACCTCTTTCTGCACCACTTCCTTCATGGCTGGATTTAACCGCCTCTGTGGTTGAACCACTGACTTAGCATCATCTTCCAATAAGATCTTGTGCATGCATCTAGCTGGGCTTATGCCCTTAAGGTCACTTATGGACCACCTAAGAGCTGTCTTGTGTGTCCTTAGCACTTGAAGTAGTGCTTCCTCTTCCTGTGAATTCAAAGCAGAGCTTATGATCACTGGAAAAGTGTCACCTTCTCCCAGAAATGCATATTTCAGGGATGGTGGTAATGGTTTGAGCTCTGGTTTAGGAGGTTTTTCCTCTTCTTGAGGAATTTCCAGAGGCTCTTTCAATTCCTCTGAATCCTCCAGATCAGGCTGAACATCTTTAAAGATGTCTTCCAGCTCTGATTCGAGACTCTCAGCCATGTTGATCTCCTCTACCAAAAGCCAACTCCTTACTTGTTCCTGGCGTTTGAACGCCAGAACTGAGCTTCCATTGGGCGTTTGACGCCAAATCCTTGCCTGTTTACGGCGTTTAAACGACAGAGTTATTCCTCTCTGGGCTCTTACTGTCCTCAGAGGGATTTTGGATAGCAGGTTGCTCATTTCTTAGCTTCCTGCTGCCTTGAAGTGAGGTATTTAATGTTTTTCCACTTCTTAATTGAATTGCTTGGCACTCTTCCGTTATTTATTTTGATAACTGCTGTTCTGTTTGCTTCAACTGTACTTCCATATTCAGATTAGCTATTCTTGTGTCTTGTAGTATCTCCTTGAATTCGGCCAGCTGTTTTCTTAGAAAGTCTAATTGCTGATTGAATTCAGTAATTTGTTCCGCAGGACTGAGTTCAGCAGTTACTGTTTTAGCCTCTTCTTTCATGGAAGATTCACTACTTAAGTACAGATGCTGATTTCTGGCAACTGTATCAATAATCTCTTGAGCCTCTTCAATTGTCTTTCTCATGTGTATAGATCCACCAGCTGAGTGATCTAGAGAAATTTGAGCTTTCTCTGTAAGCCCATAATAGAAGATGTCTAACTGCACCCATTCTGAAAATATTTCAGAGGGGGCATTTTCTTAGCATCTCTCTATATCTCTCCCAGGCATCATAAAGAAATTCATTATCTCCTTGTTTAAAGCCTTGGATGTCCAGCCTTAGCTGTGTCATCCGTTTTGGAGGGAAGTATTGATTCAGGAATTTTTCTGACAGCTGTTTCCATGTCCTTATGCTAGCCTTAGGTTGGTTAATTAACCACCTCTTAGCTTGGTCTTTTACAGCAAATGAAAACAGTAATAATCTGTAGACATCCTGATCTACTTCCTTATCATGTACTGTGTCAGCAATTTGTAAAAACTGTGCCAGAAACTCTGTAGGTTCTTCCTGTGGAAGACCGGAATACTGACAACTTTGCTGCACCATGATAATGAGCTGAGGATTCAACTCAAAGCTACTGACTCCGATGGAGGGTATACAGATACTACTCCCATATGAAGTAGTAGTGGGGTTAGCATATGACCCCAGAGTCCTTCTGGACTGTTCATTTCTACTTAGGTCCATGATGGAGAAAAGGGAATTGATATGAATAGCAAATAGAATATATTTTTATTTTTTTTCTTTTTTTGAAAATCAAAATTAAAATAAAATAAAATAAAATAAATGAAAAATGGACTATAATTTCGAAAATTTAAAGAAAAAGAAAATTAAAAACTAAATTAATTAATTAAAAAGATTTGAAAAAGATGTGGGTGAGGATTTTCAAAAAAAAATGAAGAAGGAGAAATTGGTTAGGAAGTTTTGAAAAAGATATGTCTTAAAATAAAAGATACTTGTAAGAAAATAAAAATAAAAATAAAATAAATAATAAAAAAAGAAAAGATATGAAAAAGATTTGATTTTAAGATTTGAGATTAGAAAAGATAAGATAAGCTAGGTAAGAGAAGATAAGGAATTTAAATTAAAAAGTTTTGAAATTTGAATTTTGAAATTTGAATTTTGAAATTTGAACTTTGAATTTTGGAAGTTGAAATTTGAAATTTGAAATAAGATAAGATAAGATTTTGAAAAAGATATGATTTTTTTTTTAAAGAGATTTGAATTTTGAAATTTTAAAACTAAGATAAGATAAAATAAAAAATTTTTAAAATAAAATCTGAATTTTT